>NC_052961.1:27504490-27804490 GCF_013358895.1 Oreochromis aureus | reverse complement strand
ATTCCTTTAAGTAGTCTTCAGGAATATTTCTCCAATACATTCAAAGCTCTTCTTTAGATGTTGGCTGCGTTTTGTTCTGTTCTGTGTCGAGATGATTCCACACTGCTTTAACAATGTCGAGGTCCGGGCTCTGGGGAGGCAAATCCATGACTGATAGTGTCCTGTTTTGTGAGTTTTTGTATCCAGGCGGATGATAGTTCAACAAGGAGAGACGATATAAGAAGGATTGAACATGCTTTGTTGTGACAGAGAAATTAATTACTGAGGAACATTCCTCTGAAAATGGTCCGGTACAAGGAAGGGAATGAAAAAAGGGAAAAGTTTAGCTTTTATGTGTAAAGAAATGAATTTCATAAATGATAAAGGAAAATTAAAGAATAATTATTACACATAGACTTGTTTTCCTGATAATTTGAGGCATTTTGCCCAATAATTGCAAAGAAAGCTTCAGAGCATTCCTGAAACAATTTATTAAGTTCATTTATAAGTTCATAGCTTTGCAGTGTTGAAGAAGGACTCAAGCTTTTCACGGCTGCACTCCCACTAAGTTTCAAGAGCTCAGAGATAGTAGTAGAAGCAGCAAAGGCCAAAATATCCAGGCTTCTTTGTTTTAGTCTTACTCTTATCTAGTCTAGTCTTATCAAACCTGATGAAGCTGCTCCAGAGCTGCACAGGTTTACTGACTGTCACGGTATAGTTAGTCCTCCTGGGAAAAAGGAAAGATCCTGCGTTTAGTTTTAATGGCACAGATCGTGATAACTGTGACCCACGGGATTAAAGCTTCTCTTTAACAACAATGACTTAAAGTTTCCTGGAAGTCTCAGTCCCTCCTCTCGGTGACAAATAATTAATAAATAATAAACACATCATAAATAAGTAGCACAGGCTAATAAACATATAGTGTCACCCTCATTCAGTGGTGCACGCACAAACAGATTTTGCCTTTAATGGGAACATTTAAATCCCCAAGCAAGACAATACCTTTGTTACTAAGACAGCATCCCTTGCTTTAAACAAAGGAGCAGAAATCCTGTTATTTTACTGCTAATGTCTCACAAAATGATTATCTGAGGATACAGAAATGATGCTTTTACAATCTCAGTAACAGCAAGGGGTCGGTTGTGCATTGGTGGTAAATGATAACCGATGCTCCAATTTGTGATGATTTGGGTGTATTCTTATCAAAGTGCTGATAAAATCCAAAAAAACTATTTGTGGAATTGTTTTATAGGCTTTTTGATACACGATGGAAATGATGCACCTGCTCCATTCAGGAGGCGAGAACCTTGTTTTCCCCTTTGTGCTCCTGTTCTCGCCTTCCTCCCAGGCTGACTGCGGGCATCTGGTTGCTATGATGAGATTCCCACTGATGCAACACCAGCCGAGCTTGGCTCAACTCTCTGGGCACACGAGAGCCTTGTGTAATTTCAGTGTTTGTGCTCACAATACCCCACACAGGAGCTCGTTTCTTTGTGTGTGTGTGTGTGTGTGTGTGTTTCCCAGGTACAGCTGATCATTGATGCGACTCCACAGTTGCCTCAAAGCCATTTGAACAGCATTTTAGTGCATAGCCATCTCCCTGCACTACCTGCCACACCTTAACTGATTAACACTTCAATAGCGTGCCCATGCTGCAACTTGTGCACCCACCACCCCCTTCTGCATCCCCACCCTAACTCCTCCCATCCCATCTTGCGCTCATTGTAGTCAGCCAGCTGTTTCCTTGGTGCCCAGAGTGTCCCCCTTTGCTGCAGATTTGTTAAAAAGGTGGTCATTACACTTCTTATAGGATAATACAGTCCATATGTAGTGGGACCCCCACCACAGCAGATGGGAAAACAAAGAAGGATGCAGGTTAATTAGGCCTGATGACACCCACAGGATCCGTCTTGTTTGAGTTGTAATGCGTTCACATTGTTCGGAAACCATAAATGAAACCAGATCATAGGGATTTTACTTCTAAGGCAGGTTAAAATAAAAACTCTAACCCATCACATTTCTTTCATTCATTTCCCACACCACTAAAAGAGAGGTTGTGGCTGTTTTCAGTTCCCCCGCAGCTCGTCTCTGTGCGAAACCATCGCAGACAAAGGGCGCTGCCTGTTAGTTATGTTTGCTGCAGAAGCCAGTTTTGCATCTTGGTTTGATTTGAACAAAAGAGGTCAGGAAGAGAGGCCTGAACATGACAGAGCAGCCTTGTCTCCTGCAGGCAGTCCATGGATGCAAAGTTATTTGCATAGGAAAATAGAAGTGAAGTCTTTGGAAGAGCAGGGGTTATAGCGTGACCATCGCTGGATCATTCAGTTGGAAGAAAAGTCGATAGATATAATGTAGATAATATGGAATATATTATTACTTTATCTGCACTTGTGGCTGTTTTCACCACATTTTCTATTAGTTAAAAAAAATACAGGCAGTGAAACAGAACCAAATGAAATGTGTTGGCTCAGAAGCTGCTACAGCTCTGCCCGTGGACACAGGCTCTCCCACAGTCTGCCTGATTTGCCTCTGATGCAAATATCAACCGAAGACGCGCTACGGTGATGACGCAGCTCAGACAGCAGAAAAAGCTGCTTCAGGCAAAGGAGAGAGTGATTTGACTTTCAGTGTCAGACTGGGATTTTCTGTGCACCTGGCGAAACTGTGTGCCTCACTTTCATCGTCTCACTATTCCACGCTTTATCTCCTCAACAACTGAAAACCCCACAATTCATCCAAAAAATCCACGCATCAGTCAGGGGAGTTTTGATCCTAGATCAGCGCTATAAACAGCTGTAGTGTAGACATACAGAAAGAGAATCATCATGTGCTTCAGTGGTGTCATGAAAGCTGCGTATGTTTCTTAAAGCAACTATCAATGTGCTTGCCTTCTGTTCCTATGAGTTATGATGCTGGTGGGTGCCTGAAAACTCAAGGAACAAACTTGTCTGACTACATTAAAGACATATTTGATCAGGGCCTTAGTGTGCAGCACACTGATATGGATCTGTGGCTTTGTAAATAAAGATACAGAAGTATTTGTATAAGGACAGGGTATAAATATACACCAGATCTGTGGTAGTGTTTTAAAAGGTAGGTATACGGCAGTTAGCTAATGCAGGGTGGTGTTTCACTGCACTGTTTCAGAAATGCAAAGAGTGATTAAACGCATGCCCGGGTGACCTGTTTAGGAGGCAGATCCATTAATTTATTCAAATTCTAGTGATATTCACCTGCAGGCCTCAGCAGCTGCACTGCAGGCCTCAGTATGTTCCACACTGTTTGTCATATGAACAAAGCAACAACCGCCGAAGTTGAAAAAGGAAGCGGAAATCTCAAAAGTGCACTTTCATAAACGTTGCCAGTACTTCTCTACAGGCTCCAGTGTGAAAATGCCCAACTTTGTTGTTGAAATAAATATGGATACAGGTTATATATATATATAAAAAAATAAAATAATTAAAAAAAAGTCTAAAAATGGTATCAAGACTAAAAGTGGGGCAGCTTGGGGAATTTATGGGTTCTCCTTGTGTCTTTGGAGCACCTAGAGCACATGTGGAAGTCCTCTAGGTGCTCAGATTTCCTCCTATGCTGGTTAGCTGTCGACTCTACAGTGCAGTGAAAATGTATTTGCCCCTTTTTGGGGGACTTGTATTTGTGGATAAACACTCTCACTGTGGTTCACTGGAGTCACAAAGCCTTAGAAATAGCTTTTCATCTGTTCTTCAGTTTCTTTAGATCGTAGCATGATGTGTTGCTTTGAGAGATCTTTTAGCCTATTTCACTTTGTCACACAGGTTCTATTTTAAAAAGCTTATCCATGCCTTCATTACTTCGAGACTAGACTATTGCAGTTCTGTGTACGTGGGCCTCCAATTCTCTGTCCTCCAGCGTTTGCAATTAGTTCAAAACGCCGCAGCACGCCTCTTAACTGGCACCAGAAGGCATGATCACATCACCCCAGTTCTAGCCAATCTACACTGGCTCCCTGTTAAATACTGTATCGTTTTTAAAATCCTTTTGTATACTTTCAAAATTTTAAATAACCTGGCACCCAGTTACTTAACAGGCCCCAAGAGAGCGCTCAGATCCCCTAACCAACTGCTCTTAGTGCAACAAAGGCCCCGACGAAGACTAGAGGGGACCGAGCTTTTGCAATTGCCCCACCCAAACTCTGGAATAATCTTCCTATCGATGTCTGAAAGTCATATTCCATTCAATCGTTTAAATCACGCTAAAAGACTCACCTGTTCCATCTAGCTTTTGAAGCAAATTAGTTTGGACTTCCACCTGGTCTGCAGTTGTGCTATGTAACTGTAACTATAACTGTTTTTAATTGTTTTTAACTGCTTTTGTTGACTTTGTTGTAATCTGCTTTGCTACCTTGTGTGAAGCACTTTGATGGACACTGTCCTTTTTAAATGTGCTATAGAAATAAAATCTTGATTAGTCATTTCTCAAATCAATGGTCTGGCAATAATCAGGCTTGGGTGTGGCTAGTGAAACTGAATGCTTTCCAAAGGAATTTGGTAAATCACAATTAACTCATGATTTAAAAAAGGATTTACTTCTATGGCAGGTTAAAATCAAAATGACCTTGTCACTTTTTGTCTAATATTCGAATGTGTTTGATGATGTGAAACATTCAAGTGTGATGATCGTATTAATAATAATCAGTAAGGGGCAAATACATTTTCGCAGCACTGCGTGTGTGTATGTGAGACAGTGTGTCTCTCTGTAGCGCTCTGATGGGGTGGTAGAAAGTGGCTAAAAGTGTTAGCAGTCACAGGGCTGGGCTTTTCTGTCATGTGTGGTGTTGTTGATTTTTGTAGTATTTAATTGTAACTGTCCAACAAATAATCTGGCCTTTAGTGATTTTAGGTTCATTAACAGCCCTTTCCACAAGCCTATGTTTCAGTTTTTTTGATTGATGAAAACTTTTGTACTGTTTAATGTATAATCAGCAGGTGTTTGTTGGTGTGTCTGTGTGATGCAATCCATAGGTTCAACTTTCCAACCTGCTAGCGGGGCCGGATACATGAGGACTCAACCATCCAGTTCAAATGTGTGTGTCTCACACTTCTAAGAAAAAATAAAGATGGCGACTTCCATAATCCAGAATGTCAGATTTTAGAAGCCGGTGGTCGATTTTCACAGAAAAATAATAAACTCTTCTGTCTGGCAACATTTTATGAGCGACACCAACAGTTCTGAAGCACTGCAGACTGTGTAGCATTCAAAAGCTAAACTGAATTTTCTAGGTGTATGTAGATTTTACATCTGATATCGCATAATTCACAGCATCTAAAATAGGCTTAGATGTTGTCTCTGCTGAACACAATGTGTTATACAGGTCAGGGAGACAGACAGCCGCTGTGTTGGATAGATCTTTAAAGTTCAGGCCCTTTTTAGTCCCAGAAGTAAGTTACAACATAGCATCACTCCTGAGGGAACACCGTCAGGCCCTGTGGGTCTCTGACATGAAAGAAACATGGAAGATGTGAATAGATATGACAGATATTTTTTCTGCTGTGTCTGATATCAGATGCTAAAAAAAGACCTAGTCTTTCACCTTAACTTCACATTTTTTCACCTTCCTGTCCTCTGTTTAATAAACACAGAAGCCTGTTATTCAGTTGGCTGTTGGCCTGTTTGTTGGTCTTTTATGTGCTGTGTATTGGGACAGTACAGCCCAATCTCATGCAGGGGCCTATTCCCCAAAGCTGGTAGTGTGGCTCACTAAGGCAAATTGTGTCCACAGGCAGTTTTGGCCTCTAGTGTCACTGTCGCTGTTCGCTGTCAGCGTTGCTCCAGGTGCCACGCCCTTCTTTCCCGCAGCAAACCCACTGAAAAAGACAACTCAACCTTTTTTTCCCCTAGTTTTTCACCTTCAGTGTGAGGTTATTGTTTCCGGTACCTTGGCAGCTTGATTTGGTTTGATTTGTTGCATTTTAAAAGTGTCATCAAACGGTTGTTTACTTGTTCAAAAATCATTCATTTACCTTAGTTTCACTTATCCGTGCTCCACCTGCAGCGGCTCTGTGCACTGCAGTCTAAGAACCACTAAGATACGTAGTTTAATTTTGAATGAAGTCATGTTAAATGATAATAACGTGAATCTTTCCTGAAAACACTGAGTTGACGTACATTTGCACACAACTTCTTTTGAAGTGTGTGTGTGTATGTTGGCGTGGTCTGTCTGCGGTCACCACCCCCCCTCCACATGAATAGAGCTGAGCCTTGTGCAGTCGACATCTGTCTCCTTTGAACAGTCCAAAGACAAAAAGCCTTAAATCCAGTAACCTCCCTCTTTCATGTGTTCATTTGATACCACTCTTCCTCACCTTACTGTCGCTCCATTCAGCTCTGCAGCCCGGGGCTGCAGCTTGCTACCACGCTGCATTCATCGCCTAGAGTCCCTCACTTGGTCCCTCTGAATGAGATGGAGGAGAGAAAAAAAGCTTTTGGAAAGACAGTGTGCCCCTGAGTTTGACTTTTGTATGGCGCCAGAATGTGAGATCCTTTAAAACTTGTTTTCACAGTTGAGGGTTGATAACATTTGAAAAGAAACCCCCCGACAATTGTTCCGTGTTTTCAAGCGCACACCTTTAATGTCATGAGTTACAGCTGGTATTTTCACAGTATTCCCATTCATTTAGCATGCGAGTTCAAGCAAGACTGGATTGAGACATTATGAAAGATATGACACCCAAATATTCTATGGGAGAAATTAGTAACAGCAAAGATGGTGGTACAAGTATGATTCTCAGGAGAACCTGGCTTTTTAAAATCTTTTTAAGCAGCGTTTATCAGATTTGACTGGTGAGTAGCAGTTTTAATGTCCTGGTGACCAATGAGATTAAAGTTTATTTAAGATAATGGTTTTAAATACCTGCCTGAAGGTGTGTTTAAGATGGCTGCTTGTTCTAGAGCAGGGGTGTAAATTTTGGACTTTAAACTGTATTTTCATACATTTTAAAGCTTGTTCTACCGATAAAGGCCATGGGGGAGCCGTGGCCATTCATACCTCACCAAAGTAATTAAGTAACACATAAGCAATAAAATGAGAGAAAAGTTCTTGTCTTTTCTTCTTCTTTACTAGAGCAGACTTTCTTTGACATGTGTACACTCAATTTCACTTCTTTGTCTTACATTACGATATCTCAGGATCCAATGTGTGTAGTTAAACTTCTTTACATGGAGAGAAAGCGAGGTATCACTGGTCTGGCCCACTACAGGTCAAAGTGGACTGACTGTACATGGCCTGTGATCTAAACAGACAGTGACATCGCCACTCTAGAGGAACTTTAAATTGGATTAGCAGCTTGATAAAGCAGCCAGTTTCTGTAGTACCTGAACTCTGTGTGTGAATGAGAAATATGTTGACAGATAAATCAACGTATATTCTATTCTTCTGCCTCTGATTAAGAAACAGGCTGTAAGTTGAAAGGCAGCCTTAAACAAGAATATTTTAAACTTTGCATTGAAAATGTTGTGTAACGAGTTCCCTCTGTGAGGGAACTGAAAGCACATTTAAATAAAAGTTTTCATTATAGCTTGGCCTACAGCATTGCCCAGAGCAAGTCTTCTCCTCAGGATACCGCCCATATACTTCATGGCTTCTTAGGGGAAAAAAAGCCATAGATGAAAGCTAAAAATACTACTGTATATTTGGAAGAAAAAAGGGGAGTCTTGGGTGAGTGTGTGTGATAACCCAGGCGGTCGGCCCTCTGCGTGTCCGACTGCCTCCCATTCACTGAGGGTAATTAGAAAATCCTCAGGGCAGGAACTGCTCGGCTGTGTGTGTATGTGCCAGAGCGCCACTGAGTGTGTTTAGCTTGTGCACAAGCAGGCTGAGGCCCAATACTGTACCAGGCAAAGGTTTCCACCGGATCACTCTTGCATAACTCAGTGAGTGATAACACCGGTGCATTCCTCTCAACACACATCACCAGCTGCCAGCATCTTTTCCTCAGTTTTTCCCAGTTCACGTTTTAAATGCAATCGGTCTCAGAGCACCGGGTGAACGGGAGAGTGCGAGGTTCAAGAGGAGATGGGAGTTACGGGGACACGTTTGCAGATTCACCTCTCGGCCTGCTTTGAAGGAAGGGAGAGACTGGGTGGTCATCCAGGCCAGAGGTTATGCTCATCAACAGGTAGGTCAGGTGGGGTCAAAGCTGCAGGACTTCCCACATCTATTGAGTGTCTTTACCCTCCAACCTTATGAGAAACACATTGCGGAAAAGGAGAAGGGAGGGTTTTTCTTATTGGATATGCACAGACAGGAGCTTTGATGGCAGTGTTTAGTCGTATTTAATCCTAAAATGTCAAGGTGGAGTTAGCTCGTGGGGTGCATTCGCTAAATTTCAGCTGTTTTATGGTGCCTACACTTGGCTAAATTTCAGCATGTTGATTCAGAGGCTCCTTAATGCCAGTGTCTTCCTGAATGATCGCAGATTAGATAGCATAAACACACTGCCATGAACAGAGCGCCGGCCATAAAACAGCAGCATCATACGGGATGAGTGTATACACTCTGCTCGCCAAAATACAGCCCTTACCTTCACTTCCTCAGCCGATGAACAGCTGGTCTCCATGGCACCTGCCCTTCCACAGGTTCTCATGCATTGTATTGCACCTAGCTGCCTCTTTTCTGATTGGCCGTAAGGATTATATGAACCCAGTTGCCTACCGTCTGGAAACTGTAGTGTTTACAGAGCGGCGCCCGAATCCACAGGGTGTGTTTGGCGTTGTAAAAGCTGTGGCTGAGAAAGCCTTTGTGCTGAATATGTTAATGTGTAGCCTCTTACTATGACAGGCTGGTGCAGCAGAGAGGCTGAGGTAATGTTTAGGCCTGTGGACTTTGACACGCATGTTTTCGTGTGCTGATGATTTACTCGCATAGCCAGCTCTATGAATTAAATCTGAGAACAGACTTGGGAGTCAACTGAGGTCGAAGCTGAAGTGGTTTTCCAGAATCCTACCTCCTTTTTATCAAATCCTGTGCTTTACATATATACTCTGTATGATTAGCTATATAATTATCTCATTAAAGTGCAGCTTTTAGCAGCAAAAAACATTCATCATTCGGTGGAACACTTAAACTGATTCATGCTTTATGTAGAAAGGAAGGTGTAGCTTACTATTTGATGTTCAATTTTGTTTTATAATCACTACAGTCGCCTTTTTATTGTAAAGACCCAACAATAATAGAGAAATAAAAACCCAACCATCACATGACCCCCTGCAAGCGAACACTTGGCAACAGTGGAAAGCAAAAACTCCCTTTTAACAGCAGAAACCTCCAACAGGGGAGGGGCAGCTGCCTGCCACGATCGGTTGGGTGTGAGGGAGGGAGACAGGACAAAAGATGTGCACTGGAAGAGAGCCAGAGATTAATATCCATCCGTCTGGACAGGTCACCAGCTGGACACAGGGCAGTTTAATAATAACTAATGATTAAATACAGAGTGGTGTTTAAACACATAGTAAGTGAAAAAGGTGAGTGAAGTCAGTGCATCATGGGAAATCCCCAGCATCATAGGCCTACTATGTAACTATGGGAGGGTTCAGGGTCACCTGATCCAGTTCTAACTGTAAGGTTTATTAAAAAAGTAAAGTTTTAGGACTAATCTTAAAAGTAGAGATAGTGTCTGTCTCCTGAATCCAAACTGGAAGCTGGCTCTACAGAAGAGGGGCCTGAAAGCTGAAGCCTCTGCTTCCCATTCTACTTTGAAATATCCGAGAACCACAAATAGGAGTCTGAGACTGAAGTTCTCTGCTGGGGTTATGCGGCACTATGAGCTCTTTAAGATAAGATGTGGCCTGATCTTTCAAGACCTTGTATTTGAGGATGTTAAATTTGCTTCTGGATTTAATGGTGAGGAGCCACTACGTGTCCAGTCCCTGTCAGTTCTCTCGCTGCAGCATTTGGATCAGCAATGAGAGTTGGCATGTTTTTAATAAGAGATACTGTAAATGCACAAAGGGATCTATTCAGTTCAGGGGGAAATCTGTTTCCTTTCACATAAACATTCAACAGCTCTTACACCACTTACAGTTGCGGAACCTGAACTGTGTTTGCATGAGGAACAAAAGCTTTTCCCCTGCATTGATCCGATATGCAGTGTGCTCACAGCGAGCCACAGCACGAGTTTCTTAATGAAGAGTGAGTTTGTGTTTAGAATAGCTGCAGCTGAAGATGGCTCACTATTGAGCTTGCTTTTTTTTAAAAACTCCCTTAGCCCCCCGCCCCTTGTTTTAAAGTTTGAGTGGGAAGGTTGAATTTCTCGGTATCTCCCTATTCCCCTCCCTTACCGCTTAGGTCAGATGTATATTTTGGCAGTGACGTTCAGGATTTCAAAGAGCAGCAAAGAGATTTAAGCTATAAATTTCCCTTAATTGCATCCTTTTTATATGGTTCTGCGGTAATTTACTGGCAATAGACAGTGATGAGAGACAAAGCCTTTATGACGAGTTCCTAGTCAAGTCAAACAGATTCGTAGTACCTGTAACAGCAAAACACTGTAAAAGTAGTTCAGAGGTAAATTACAGTATAGTGTGTACAGTTAGTTTTCTCTTTTATTACCAGAGTTTAATGTTTAGACGACTCTTCATGTGATTCTGGAAGCAGCAAATCATACTGAGACGCATTTGGGTTGATCTGGGCTTTATTTGGTATCTACCACGCTCTAAAAAGGCTGCGCCTGCCAGATGTGGTCCAAATGCCACAAAACCCCTAACATCTGGATCCTTTCGATGTGTCGAAGCAGCCAGACCTACCCTGTTAGTGTCAAGACCAAGTATGGCCCATACAAACTGCAGATATGGGCCACATGAGGGCTGACCGTTATTTCCTATCTGGGATGGAGGTAGTGTCACCTGTTTGCGTCTGAGAAAGTGAAAGTGATGACCTAAAAAGGCGGACTAGTTTTAGAAGTAGTAAACAGGTGATGCAGGAAGCCTGGGCTGTTTCTGAGAAGTGTGACTGTGCTGCCTTGGCACTGAGCCGTTTCAGGCTCGATGTGGACTTTAAAGCTTTTTTTATACTTTTAAGCAGGTTTCATCTCAGTTGCTTCCGGCTGCTTTTAGTCACTTCGCGGTATCTGCTGTAGTGTGTGTGGTTTTTGTTTTCGCCCTCGGCCCTGACATGGAGGAAGTGGAGGGTGCATATGGGGTTGAGGGCTGTGTTTCTTGGTAACTGGTCCCAGTGGGACGCTTCCTGATGGTGTCTTCACCTGAACCCTGCTTCCCCGGAGAGCTTCCAAATCACAAACACATCTTGCATCATTTGCACAACCTGCGATTACTGCCCCCCCCCCCTCAAAGCACAGTACGGGAGAGATCAGTCATTACCCAACATGCAAAAAAGAATAAACAGAAATTGCACTGTACATGTCAAGGATTTTTAGCAACATTAAGACACAAGTTTGCAAAAGTTATAGTGTTAACATAAAATGAAAAACTGTACTGGACTCAATCCTTTAACCCAGCAGTCCCCAACCCCCAGGCCACGGACCGGTACCGGTCCATGAGTTGTTTGGTACCGGGCTGCAAGAGTTGAGGCTCGGGTGTGAAATGAATAGTTTTCAGGGTTTTTATTGGTTTTTATCGTTATTTATTTATTTATTTTTAGCATTTTTAACTTTAACTCGGTTTCCCTGGGTCTTTTCCTGTGTGTTATGAATAAATCTTTTTTTTCTTTGGTACCAATACTGGTTTTATTTTGTTGTATTTATCCGCGACACCTTAAAGGCCGGTCCATGAAAATATTGTCAGACATAAACCAGTCCGTGGTGCAATAAAGGTTGGGGACCGCTGCTTTAACCCAGTTTACCGAAAAACGTTGTAGGCACTGTGTTTTCTTTCAGTGTGTGATGTGTGGCCGTCCTCAGGGTACAAAGGTTGAAATGAACCTTTAGAAATGAATTTCCCATATTTTTTGGCCTGTTGTGACAGTTCATACCATGTTACAGTGACTAGGCTCAGCTTTTAGAGCATCAGTGATTCTCTGAGCTTTTTATTTAATTTGGTGATAAGAGTTAAGAATGGTACACTTGAATTAAAAAGGCTTAAAACAAAAAAACGGCAGACTAACACATGATACATTTATTGTCCACAGGATGTTTGGAGTGTGTTTATCTTACTTTTTATTTTTATCTTTTTGTTATGGAGGCAGACTCTTTGGGTATTATATCAAACCTTTAATTGTTTTAAATTCAACATTTTTAAAATTGTATCAAAATTGCACACAGATGTTTTCCTTCATTGTGAATACAGACTTTGTTTCTGCTGAACTCTGTCACTGAAGGTTTGAAGATCCATACATAATTCACAGCCGACACTGTAAAACTGTCACAGCTCCTGCCCTCCCACTCCCTTCCCATATTTCATTGAACATGTTTTGGGTCTGAAAATCACTGGTAAAATCTAGAAATAAGAGTTGTAATTTTAAAATTTTAAAAAAGGGCAGACTGTGAGAATGGACCAGTCGTTGCAGGGGTTTTTTTCAGGCTAGTCCCTGAATATCTATAAGTTTTCAGTATAAAAGACACCACTGGGAACTGCTTTTTATCTTTGCAAAGCTCTTTTAGCATTCTTCCAATCAGCCCCAAACCCTCCTGTCCCAGATGTTTCATGCTACAGGACATAATAATGAAATTCTCTGAGAGTGCTGCAGTGCGTGTCAGCAAACACCATCCTTTGAAGACAAACTCTGACACTCTAGCAGCAACAATGGCTTCCATTGAGCAGCAAGCAATGTCTGCCAATTGCATCAATACTGGGATTGGAGGTGACCTTTCATGTTTACAGACATTCAAAACTGTGACTACTTCCTGTATGGTGTGTAAGAATCAGACAAACAATACAAAGATCACAAAGTTTTCTCTTAAAATTTAATCTTTGGAATTTGTCCGTTTGGTCTCGGTCGTTCCGGTGTGGTAGAAATGCAAACAGGTCTACACAAGAAAGACTTTAAGTTCCTGATTTAGTTTCAGTTAATATTCACTTCCTGGTGACTTCTGGTTAAAACAGACTTGTGATTTATTTACAAAGCACCGAGTAAACCTACTTCCAGTTTACATTTATCTGTCAGCCTCCCTTTGGTTTGCCTGGTCTCAGAGTTAAAAATGACACCAGACATTTTCTATGGTTAATTAAAAGCAGTTTTGAACTTGTGTTTATCATAAATATAACTGAACCTGTTAGCACTAAATGGATTTCTGAGTCTGACAAACCTTTGATAATCAGCTGCATATGCTGTCCAAGCATGATTTTCCTTTCTGAATAATCTCTGCCTCAAAGACTCAAAGGCCTCTAATGGGCACTCAGCTCCTGTTCATGTCGTCATGCCTGAATGAAATTGTCATGCACATAAGCTAAAGCAGATATCTCATCCTTGGAAAATCTTTATTGCCTTCATTCAAATGCTTTAGTAAACACATTATACAGTGAGCTAATTACACGAGATCAAATGGAAAGTCTTTTGGAAGAAACGGACAGGTGTGTTTGGAGATGGTACGCTCTCCTAGCACCTCATAATGCCGTCCAACTGAACACACAGAAACCCTTTAAAGACTGACAATGCCAGTTTTGGATGTGAAGAAGGCAAGGCTGACAAGCTTTTTAAAGCACGACACAATGAATGATGACCTTCAGGTCACCATTTACGCTCATTTCCTAAACAAACTCCAGCGTCTGGACCGTGAATGACTGAAATTTGAGCCAGCCGGCTGCTCTGCAGGTGTGTTTGACTGGCAACAAGAGTCAAACTTTAGCGTGTGAGTGTCTATACATGCAGCTTCAGGATGGATAAGAATCCATTCAGACGACATTGAACTTGACTTTAAGAAGATGTGCTTCTCATGTACCACTGAGGTCTGACTTAATTTATTATCATTAACTTTGCGGTTAATGATTTGTAATGGATGCTTTTTTTTAAACAGCGTTCATACATTTTACCACAAATTAAAATGCAATTAATTAAAATGAGATGACGCATCACACTTACAGTTTTACATCCCTTCTGTTATTAGCATAATGTTCTTGGCTGCCCCATGATATTTACTATTAACATCTATCATTACAACATCATCATTTCTACAATTTCTGTAAAAACTAGTTCACTATTTATTCACTAAAAATTAGCGACACTGAGTTAAAATGTTACCATGTAGAGAGGAAAATGAGAGATGTATGTTATGTACTGTGGTCAGAGTGTGAGATAGGTGACGGTTATAGGCCAGAGGGGTATACCATGAAGGAAGTTCATGCTGTCTTTGTGTTAGCTGGCTTAAAAAAACCTAAAACCCCAACTGGAGATAACGGGTATCATGATAGTGGTTTTCTATATTCTCTGTTGAGCTGTGCTTTCTGCTTCAGGCTACAAGCGCGATCATGTGACCCCCACTTCACAGAAAATGAACCCTGTGAGAGCCGCCTAGTCCAATCAGAGATGTTATCAGATGACAATAATGAAATGGCGATAAGAACATAAAAAACCCACAACAGTAAGATTCAGCAGTGTTGTGAAAGAGAAATTTCTATTTTTAATTTGAGTTTTTAATTTGAGTTAATATATTTATTTTAACAAGCATGTCCTTAGGGTTGGTGCTTATGCTTAAACTGGATACTTCTAAACATTAAATGTTACTGTCCCACAGACTAATAAATGAAACATACTCTAGTTTCTCTATTGTGTTTCTAGCAGCTACAATTCCAGCAGTGTAAAACAGGTTTAGCAGCAGATTAGAATAAAGTACAAAAACACTGATACAGTTTCTACTTCAACAATTTTACATTTACATCTTTACACCTGGGCTTCTTCATTCATGACGTTAGTAAGGCACGACTTAACAAACTCCACATATAAAACGTATTCCCTCAGCAGAAAATCGATATTGTGCTCAAAACATGCTGTAAACAGAAGAATCAGTTAAAACGCAGCACTTCCAGGCGATTCATCGACCGAAGCTCTAAACCTGCTCCCAACCAGGTTATGTGTTCAGCACAAGTTGCCATGGTGATTTAGCCAAGTAAAAAGAGAGCCACTTTCGTGACACAGAGCAATCTGACTTTAAGCTCGACATAGCTCACTAACCCATTCATCTTGCTTGGTAGTAAGTACACCCCTCAGTAGCCAGTGTGTGTATGTGTGTGTGTTTATTTACTTTTTTTATATGTTAATTTTAGTTTTCCAACCTTTGTGTCGACCATATTTAGAGCGCATTAACATTGAACAGTGGGTATATTTATGTGGATTACGGTTATGTATGAATTCTGAATATTACGCCATTTATCTCTGTGCATGTCGTGGATGTCAGGTTGATCACAGCAGCAGTTTGGAGCCAAACAGGTGTGTTGTGAAATAGTAATAATTAGTATGCCTCGCTCCGCTTCCCTATAGCAATATGGCCCATTGGAGATTATGGGATACAACCGCGCCATCCACACACACCTTCCCGCCCCAAATCCTTTGGGTCCAATTACCTGCTGCTGGTGGCAGGCGGCAAGTCAGAGCACGGCTGCGGCTGCTAGACTGCTTGTGTGCATGCTGCTCCCTTGGTGATTCTCAGGCTTTGTGAAAAGAAGCGAGACTTGTTGTTTCTTCCAACAACAGGGCAAATGCAAAAGTTCAATATAGAGATAAAAACACTGTAATGTACAAAAAGAACAGAAAAAATAACAACGACAACAACGAAAGCTGTATGCCATGTTTCTGTTATCTGCTCTGAGCGAGTGAGGGGGTTTTGCTGCCCTGGCAGACAGGGAGCTAATTGGCGAGAGACTCGGTAGAACTCAGTGACTGAGTGCTGAACAGTGTAATGAGGGACCTTTAAACATCACACCTGGGCTAAGTCCTCCAATTTCTTCTAAGACAATGTAAATCTCTATAATTATCCCGTAGTCACCTGAGCAGAAGGGCAGGAGAAGCGGACAGGTGGATAAAACAATAGAAAAGACCGAACAATCATTTAGTGCGTACTGAACGATTAAAGGCCTCCAATTTAAGAGACCTGTGAGAACAGCAGCTTTCACAGCAACTACTTTACCCCTGACTTTTCACTTTAACATGGAAAGATTGGTATTCATTATTCATAACTGATGAATATGTTATAAGACACAGCATACTGCATTGTTCAGATCAGTTTCACAGGTGACTCTATACAGTACAAGGTGTCTATTTACTTCAAGACATGCACACATACACCTTTATTAAAACTACTCCATTTAGGTCCATCTGCACGTGTAAAAGCTTTGGTGGGTATCTGAATACCCAAAATATCCCAAACAGGCATAATTTAAAACAATACATGGCTGATACATGCCCTGTCAGGCCTTCTTTTATTTGCTTCAATGAACACATTACAAACGTTGCTGAAACTTTAGACATTCATGCTATTTCCTAAAATGTGCATGCTGCAAAGAATAATGTTAGGACAATATGAAAATAAGGTTTGACAACTTGTTTGAAGGAAAGTAGAAAACAATTATACATTTACGTGTGGAAGCTTGATATACTGTATGCATGTCTCAAACTTTTAGGAACACATTCATGTGTGAAACATTTACTATTGAAGTTGTTTTTTCCATATCAGATTTTAGTACCAGACACCTTATTAGTTACACCCAGTCCTGAGTTTGACCTCCCTTTTGCTTTGATTCTAAGTGGCACCAGTTCAACAAGGTACTGGAAACATTTTGGTCCATCCATGATGCAAATCACCTGCTCCACGACATCCCAAAGGTGCTCTAATGGATTGAGATCTGGTAACCATCGAGGCCGTTTGAGTACATTGAGCTCACCACGATGCTGAAGAAACTAATTTGAGAGGATTTTACTTTTTTGACATGGCAGCCATCAGAGGATGGGTACTATGATCATAAAGGGATGGACATAATCAGCCACAGCACTTGTGTAGCCTGTGGTGTTTAAACAGTACTAAGGAGCCCAAGGTGTGCCAAGAAAATATCCTACACCATTACACCACCAACAGCAGCCTAAACTGTTGATAGAAGGCATGATGGATCCTTTAAGTGTGTGTTTATCAGCCTTCTTGTTCTTAGCTGACAGGAGTGGCACCTGTTGAGGCCTTCTGCTGCTATAGCTCATGGTTTTGTGTGTTGTACATTCAGAGAAACAGCTCTCGTGCCTTGGTTGTAATGAGTGGTTATTTGAGTTGTAGCCTTACTTCTATCAGCATGAAGTAATCAGGTTGTTCTCCTCTGATCTTTGGCATCAAAAAGGCATTTTTCCCAGAGAACTGCTGCTCAATGGATATTTTCTCTCTTTTGGCCAATTCACTGTAAAACCTAGAGATGATTATGTGTGCAAATCCCAGCAGATCTGCAGGTTAAGAAATACTCAAAACAGCTGTTCTGGCACCAACAACCGAGCCACGCTCAGAGTCTTGGTTTGAACTTCAGCACCGTCTTGATGATGTCTATGTGCCTAAAAGCACTGAGCTACAGCCATGTAATTGGCTTAATAGACATTTGCATTAACCAGCAATAGAACAGGTATACCTAATGAAATGCTTTTAGAGCGTATATAGACTTGTCAGGAGATTTATCATAAACTCTTTGACTGTTTCTGGCATATTTTTTTTGATCATTCTCATTCGAATGTAAGCAACTCACTTACCGAGTCTTCACAAAGAAAAATCCAAGTACAAAATCTTTGCTAATTGTTATTTGTGTAATTTGTTGAAGCTAACAATGATCAGTGAAAACCAAAAATCATTAACCCTTTGAGGGCTAGATTCTGAAAAGAAAATGCTCCCTTAAATAAATACCTTAATTTTTATTTTTGTTTTTTGGTGAGCTGTGTGTTTGTGTTTGTAAGGCCCGAAGCTACAGATGTAACTATGTGGGATTATTTGGGGGGCAAACACAGTTTTTTGAACTGGGTTTTAAAGGGCTGAGTGTGCCACATAGATCACCTGTTCAGTGCACTATGATTTTTCGGTTGGCTAAACATCATAAAAACAGAAATATAGTTTACTTTTGAGGCCTGGGGGGAGATACGTGTGCAGCTTTGCGAGTCACCTTGGATACAAAAGGCAGGTTAATGAAGGGCAACATGGAAACTGTCAGTAACAGCACAGCATAAAGATGAAACAAGCATGAGTCATTATTTTCCTTTTCTTAGTTGACAAGTTCTAGTGTGGATCCAGAATGTGATCCACATGTTTGGCTGTCAGGTTCCTATAAACGCAAACAAGGATACAACCAAGTACACGGGACAGCAGTGTATCAGGTATCAGTAAAGACATAAGACCTAAAGCATTTAAAGCAAAGTCATGGAAAAATCATGAGTCACAGAACAAACTTCCCATTCGAATAGAAAAAGTATCCTAACGTGTCGGTCACTGCCCGGAAAGGATTCTTGACAGGAGTTTGGACGTAGTTTACACCTGCCTTTAGGTGTTAGTTTGTGGGCCTTTTGTTTAAACACACACACATTCATTTTTCTATACTGTAAAGAAACATTAAGTCACTTTTACTGATTAGCTTAATCCCTTTGTGAAGTCCTTAAGTCATAGTAATTCAGTTTTATTTATAACAACAACAACAGTCACCTCAGGGAGCTTTACAATAATTTCAATAATGCAGAGAAAACCACAACAATCAGATTGACCCCTATTAGCAAGCACTTGGCAACAGTGGTAAGAAAAGGTCCCTTTTAACAAAAAGAAAGCTCTGGCAGAACTAGAGTATGTCTGTGTCCTGCTTCCTTTTCCAGGGAATATTCCAACTACATTTTATTCCTGTGACTTTAGTATATTCCAATAATCTGCTTCAGTAGCAAAGGTCTGTGTATGGACTTAGTACATACCTACAGAGTGCCTCCAAATTGTAGAGGGTTGTAACGTCAAAACTTTTATTGCTTTTGCAGTTTTGAATGTAAGCATGCGTGTATAAGTATGCATTTGCCTCTTTGTGTTTGTCGTACATCTGAAGCTGTTGGGTCACTGCTGATGATGGTTGTCTTTACATCCTGTCTTGCGTGACCGGCTGCCCAGATAGCCATCAGTAGCCAAATAAGCTCAGGTCAGGCCCCTGTCCTGTCCCAGCCTCATTTGGTATGCAAATGAAAAGCCAAAACAAAGCAAACCTTTCAGAGCAGAGCAATTTACTAACTGCTTCCTTTGAAGAGACTGAGGTCCACTCAAGGTTGATGGTGTCAAAAGGAAAAAAGTGAATAAACTGCTTAACCCCACCCTATGGGACTATTACCAAGTGTGGTGGTCAGCTAAACCAGTAAATGACAGCAAACTGTTAACAGGCTGAACATTGAGCTTTGCCATAACCATCATAAACTCTAATGGTTAAACTGAAAGACTCGTGGATAATAAATTATTTTATTCTAGTTTCCTTCCCTAATGTCTATTTGCTATATGGTTTACAGATTCAAACAATCGCCTTTATTCCATCTTTTTCAATGTAGTTCTGCTGCAACCTCTGCCACGCCCCTACTGAAACAGGATATGGTTCTGGCATTGTGCTCATTGTTGAGTCTAATCCCGATAATTACACCTCAAGACCGAAAGTGACCTTACCCAGCATCCAGCCAAGCCCTGACCAGGTTTGGATAATACCCCTTTTTGCCCTTAGGGGCCAAGGGCCCCATCAGGCCCCTTGTCGTTGCTCCCCCATTTCACACAACTCAAACTGACCACAGAGTGCTGGTGTTTCTTTCTCAGTATGTCTTACTCACCTGTACTTTGTACACCTGTCCTTTCCTGGTGAAACTCAGCCGGGTTATTGTTGGGGCAAAAAAGGTGTGTGGACACAAAGAGAGCCCGGGGGAAGTTATGAGAGCAAAGGGCAGGTATTTCAGGTTATGGTGGGCTTATGCCTCTAGGAAGGAGGTAAAAGTTTGCGCTTGACATAATAACTTGAAGATACATGTTTTCGAATACTTGACCCCAATAGTTTGTCTGGCTTGATGATTTATTTTCTCTGAGCAGGATGGGTGTGTTTGGCAGTTGAGGAGGCTAGCGCTTTAGTTGTAATAAGAACATAGGAGGTCGTTCCCACAGAGGCTTGAGCTGACATCATAAAAACATACACACACACACACAACAAGGTACCTGGGGGCCGATGGGGAGGGTGGAGGTGAGCAAACCGGTGAGGTGGGATGGGTGGGGTGGGGTATTCGTCTTAAAGACCATTGGCTAAAGGCAGCACAGGGGACGCACCTGCAAGCGGCAGAGCCTGAGGAGATTGGCTGCAACCTGAAAATTACACCTGTGGGGGGAAAGAGGAGGAGGGGAGGTCATGCTACATGTAAACCAAGCCCTTTACAAATTCAGCCTCTGTCTTCTCGAGGAGCTTAAACGCTTCACACCGCCGATGAGGGCTCGCGGAAAAAAACAAGTTTTGCTCTGGCAGCAGGATGATGACTGACGCGCTTCGAAATGGTTGGCTGTGTTCCGGGGTTTGGCTTGTCTTATGACTCTACGCCTGCATCTGCGTGACGAGGACAGCTTTTTTTTTTTCTTTAACTTTCTAATCACCGTCCAGAGGTCGACTGTCCTTCAGCGGGAGCAGGACCGCGAAAGACTAGCCAACAGGGCGTCAGGAGCCCGCATACAATGATGCCTCTTGTCTGGGGTTTCTGGATCGATGACCACACCTGGGAACGACTGGGTAAATTCACAAATGCGATCCCCTCTTTGTCTTCATTCTCCATCTTTAAAGTTTATGCTGTTGTCATTATCTGTTGCTCAGCGGCGGCAGAGTTAGAACTTTAAGGACAATTGGTAGATGGCTAAGAGCAGGAAATGTACGACAAACAAATTAGGTCATCGCGTGAAGCCCTCGGCAGTTGCGTGCTGATATAGGAGGGTCCGGGTAGTTTCAATGGGGAGCGAAAATAATGTGTATCAAATTCCAGCTCCATTTAAGCAGAGAGAAAGAAGAGGAAACAATAGAGGCTAACGCTCATTCCTAAACTGGATAGACCAGTTGGGGCAGGTAAAGGCAAACTGCCAGACTTGTCAAAGGATATGAAGCTAGACGCTGACTCCTTCTTTTACAGACTTAAACATGCTTTACGAGGAGACAACCACGACACTACGGTATGAAACATCTTTACAAATCCATAGCATGACAGTAGTAGCTGATTATTTAACAAACATTTCTGTTAATTTCAGAGAAAATTCATATCAACTTAATTAGTAACTTTTTTTCCTTCAACCTGTTGAACTGTAAATCCGTCGACGACATTATCCAGCCTTTTTCCCTCGCGTTTAACCTACGGGTTTTCTCTTTTGGCTTTTAAACTTTGACT
Organism: Oreochromis aureus; assembly: GCF_013358895.1. Taxonomy (NCBI): domain Eukaryota; kingdom Metazoa; phylum Chordata; class Actinopteri; order Cichliformes; family Cichlidae; genus Oreochromis; species Oreochromis aureus. The sequence continues at coordinate 27,783,213 of NC_052961.1, read as the reverse complement.
CAATGCTGCCCGTTTCAGATGTGGATGTGACTCAGACGGACGTAAAATGTCTGCTCATCCGTTTTCCGTACCTTTGAGGTTTAGCTACAAGTTGAGACAGGAGTTGGAATTATCAGAGCAGAGCATTTTCACAAGATAGAAGGTATACATTTAGTTTCCTAGGCCGCTATTAACATACTTTCAAGCAGCGGCGGACTGTGGAAGTCCGAAACGGAGAAGGGAAAATGGAGGGAAAATGTCGACTGCTTACTGTACAGCGACAACTGCAGAGCGAGGTGGAAGGTTGTGATTGGTGGAAAGTGAAACATTTGTTCATTTCTTTCATACAGCAGAATAGCTGCGAGTCACATGAGTGCCAGTTGCCCTGCTGGTCTATTGCAACAGGGCGGGAAGTACTGAATAGAATTTCAGTGGGGTGACATTTAATCACCAGCAAGCCAGAAAAAAGTGGCAGATACTTCTTTTACATTGTTTGTTCATGTTTGAGGCACAGGTCTGACCTGAAAGGGAAGTGTAAGTCTTATCGCCTCATGGGGGTGAGAGGTTAAATTCAAGCTGCAATATGATTGCAGGGTGAATGACACTGCATTAAGGGTCAGGACTATTTAAGGAAACTCGGTGCTAGGCTAGGCTAGTACTTTTTTTCTTTTTTTTAAACCAAGGAACAATGACATCATCAGTAAATACTTTCTGAATTAAAATTAAAAACAAAAAATTCCACTTTTGGGATTAAACAAAAATTTTCTACTTGGATTTCTGTTTGTTTTGGGATTAAACACGTAATCAGGAGTAATGCTATCTGCCACCAGGGACGTGGCACCATGTTAAAAAGTAATTATTTAACTTTTTTCATAATCATAACTTAGCTAATAAAGCTGTATGCCAGGGGGAGGAGCTTAAAAAGCATTGAGTCTGGTAGGAAAAGCTTAAATCTCGTTTTTTGGTAGTCAAATTCTTTTTTGAATATTTTAGTCAAAATGGGGGAGGTGAAATGACGAGGGCGAGACTGAGGTGGGCTGGCCAAAAGAGTGACAGTTTAAAAAAAAGACAAAAGTACAGCTAGTCCATCACAGTGCGCACATTTAAAATCATTAGCAAGCAACTTGAGTGGCACACGGATGATAAGCAGTATCATAGCCTAAATGTCACCACGCAGCTCCTCAGTAGTCTGAAGGGCCAATTAGGTGGCACTGAGATAAGGTCTGCAGTTAAATAAGGTTTTGGGTTTCTCTGCCATTGTTTTCTCACAAAGACAGCAACTATTGATTAAGGGCCAGGCCAGTTTACCTATCAGGTTGTTCACTTCACAGCAGAGTCGCATTCCAGCAGAGAGGGCAGAGTTACCTGAGCACGCCTCACTTCCAACAGGCAAAAAGCGTGGTTAGCCGCGAGCACAGCTAACTCCCACGGCGCGGAGCACAATAGGAGAAAAGCTTTGCGGTACGTTGACATAAGTTGGCGCAGAAGAGGAAGTATATGGACAAACGCGGGGCAAACAGAGAGGAGCTGGTTAGATATTTGAATACTGACACACGACATGCTCTGCTTTGATAAGGTACTGTTATTTTCACAGCTTGTTTCTACCAGCTTCAAATTTCTAGGCTAATCTTTGTTTCCCCTCTTTCTCTTTCTCTCTTGCTCTTGTCTTTCTCAGAGGGCCTGCAGCACTGGTTTATAATGCTGATGATTAACTAAATAGTCTGGGAGAGCAGGTCTGCTTGGCTTTCTCATTTCATGGGGCCTGCCTGACCGGGAGGAAGACGGAGCGTTCTCAGGCAGCGGGCTGGAAACTCAAGATCTTTTTTCTTTCTTCTTCAGCTCCATCCCTCTAAACGTGCTCACTTTACTTTGGTTTTGTTGCATTCTTTCCTTGGGGTACTTTTCATGACGGTAAGGTTACAGGTGCATTCTCAGCTTCCTTCCCCCGAACTTTTCACTCCTTTATACTGTTTTCTTCTCCCTCCCCCCTCTGTACTCTACTTTAGCATTGCTTTAAGGATGACTGGAAACCTGCTCTTATCAAAAAATGCCTCAAAATTAGTTGCTTTTAAAAGGACAAAGATTCAAAATCGAGGGTTTAGTCTTTAATTAATTCTTTTTTGTAGGTAAAAGTGTACTCGCCGCATGTATTATTAGAGAATAATGATGTATACTCAAATTTCAGTATAGGGTGTGAGGATTTCACGCTTTATACCTGTGAATGATCCACGTTATTCAGTGAAGGAGGACCGTTTCAGTGACCTTCTGCGTACACAGCATTGGTCAGGTTGGGCTGAGCAGCATTCCATCAACCTTTCATCACTCGGCAAACACAAAGACAACGGCCTGAAAGGTCCGCCAGTGGAAAACAGAAAAAAAAGAGCTTTTCCTTTCTTTAAATTCATTAAACATCTGTTGAAACAGCTCTCTTACCACGCTGCTTTAATCGAACCAGAATAGTATGTTACAACCTAAAACAAACAGCAAGGATACAGTGTGACGTGGGGGAGAGAGAGTTCCCCGAGGGCTAACATGCCTTTGAGACGGAGGGATGTGCGCAACTTGTAGTGTTTGAAATTAGTAACTGCCATGTATTGTGTGAAAAGCAGCCCTCCCAACCTTGCCGTGCCATAGATTTAGACTAGTCAGAACAGGTTTTGGCAATCATTAACAACCACTGTGGCCCAGTCTTCTGTGACAGCAAGTTTAAGCTAAATACCCCAACCACAACAAGGGCTCAGCAGTTACACAGCAGAGAGGTCGTCTCTAGATATGGACTTCCCCCTGCTCCCATTTCCAGCGCTATTTTCCGAGCAATGTATGGCTGTTTGGTGGGCTCTGTGGTGGTTAAGTTCAGGAGTTTAGTGGAGCTAAAAAGTTGCATAATTTTGCATGTCTTTGAGCTAAATTCTTAACATTTAATGTGATAAAGTTGAATTTCCCTGTTATTTTTGTTCTTTTCTTCTTCTTTTTTTTTAGAGAAAACTCAATTTTTTCCATTTATTGAAGGTTAATGAATGAATGATGTGAAATGACCTCACGAACTTTAGGCGGTGTCAGACGTTTTTTGGGTGATTATCTCCATCTTACGAGGCAGCATTGGATATCATCACTTTCTCTAATACTGCCTGGTAATGATGATGATAGCCATCTGCCGACTACAATCATATCAACCGCTCTATCATTGTTTGGCGGCAACTTGCTCCCGTTCTGGGCCCCGTGGATCAGCTCAAATGCTTGAGCAGCAACAGAAATGGCTCTCAGGATCCATCTTACCTGACAGTGCTGGACTGTACTACTGTTGTTCTAACACTGTCTGGTAACGATGTTTTCTGGGTGACTGCGTGACAAATATTGTGAAGGGCAGCTGAACTCTTCGAGGCATTCTGATGTGGTCGCTGAAGGGCACATTTCACAAAGCCAGCTGCTCGGTGTGTTCACATTTTACTCGCATGTCGATTCCAGGTAAAGTTTGCAGTCTTTTGTTTACAGTAGACTTGCGTTGCCTCAGGCTGTACCGAATTCTGTCTGAGTCCAGTGAACTACTATAGTTCTTAGGTGTAAGGCTTTTCTCTAATATATTCTTGTGAGAGCAAGGAAATCTCTAATACAGTAAGTCCTGAAAGTCAGCTCTTTAACTTATCTGCCAACCTCCCTTTTTAAAAAAAACGTTAATGGCAACCCCACCCCAAGTTAAAGAATAGTAGTCAGTTGATGGTTCCACCGGTCCTGCAGGGCCTCATTTCCTTGTTCCCTCCCCTGAACAGTGTTGGTCTTTGTGCTGTATGGCAGCGATTGGTCCACCTAGCCCTACCTGCGTGGCACATCCTGGAACTGACACATGAGCTCACCTGAGAGTGCCTTACTGCTTAAAAAAAACAAAAACCCAGCTATAGAGTCATTTATAGACTACAGCCTTTTCCCAGCTTTCCAAGGCTTGTCTACCAGGAATTTTAAGCAGATATAAAACTGACTTCCTATAATGCATTACTGACATGAAGCAATGTGTTAGAAGTTTAACTTACAATTAATTTCTGTGCTGTTGACTTAGAACAGAGGAGATTAAATACACCGTTTTACACAATGAACACTTTTCATCATCGGGACAGATGTGAATGTCATGGGTAAAGTCTTCAAACAGACGTCAGAAACAAAAGCAAATAATAGACATGAAGCAAGCAGAAACCTAGTGTTTGCAGAAGGAGGGAGAATTACCCCACAAATATTGAGCCACACCTTTATTTGCTCATCTAGCTCCATTATCTAAGCCACAGAAACATGGAATTGTATTTTGTCCCTCCAGTTATCCCCCTTTTCTTTGGATTTCATCATTTAATTTGCGTTAATGTAAAAATGTAGCCAAACCGGAACACAAAAGGTCAAGCTAGCCAAGCATACTTTGCTTTTTTTTCTCCCTTTGGTCTGTTTACCTGTGGCTTTGACTCTTTCTGCATGCTTGGCAAAGTGAAATGGAAAAAATGACTGAAGGTACAATGTAGTGTTTACAGAATCTATGATCGCAGCAAAAGAGGAACTGCTCATTTCAGCCTGTTTCTGCAACACTGTTCTCTTCCCTCCAGCTTTCATCTTCCTCTTTGCACAGGTGAAAGCTCAGAAGTCATCCTTCCAGCCTGTTGATAGGCGTCTTACCAGACATGGTTAGATGTAATTATTGGTGTCTAATACTGTCTGGTAATGCCGTCCATTAAATGGCATTACCTTCTGCTCTCTTACTTCCTCTTCTCACACTCTCGTGCATCTGACACTCAGCGTATTGACAAAGGGCAATCCAGGGAAGCACATCAGCATATTAACAGTAGTGGCAGATGGGGCTGAGTGATGACTATGGAACTATGATCCTTGCGCTGGAAGATGGTTTGATTTTTTGGTGGTTTCTTCCATGTGTCTTGAGTCAAAGTTTCTCAATTGAGCAGCAGTTCAGGATAAGACTGGACTTTTGGGGGTCTTTGTGCCGTAATCTGGCTTCTGACAGGAATGTTAATGTGAATATGATGTAAAAAAAAAGGATTAGAAATTGTGTAACGTTTCTGTTGAAAGATCGGCGTTCTTACTCTTACCGCAATAACTAAATTCCTTTTGGGAACTTGGATTTTCTCCAGGTACAGAAGAACAATGCACACAGTTTTTAAAACTCTCACACACACTCTGTACATAGAAACTGTATCTAATGTGGTATGTTGTAAAGAAAAAAAACATTTAAATAAAGATGGATATTAATTAAAATGTTCCTTTTGTTTGCTTGTTTTTTTTCTCTCGTGAAAAGTGACTTTCAGAATAATTTTTAACCATTTACCGCAGATTTCCAGGGCCCTGGCTCTTTGCTGCAGTTTCTCTGGTAATTGTGAACTCTTCCCCCGGCCACACCGGAATGCCGAGCCCCAGTCAGGTGTGGATCAGGTTACCGCTGAACAGAGCTTCTTTTTAAATGCCTCAATTTACCCATGAGGTCTCCCCCCCACTATCAGCTAAGCCTTCATTGTGTCCCGCTCTACAGCAGCACAGAGACTAGCTTAGTAAAACTGCCAGGGTACCGGCCGACCTAAGTTTACACATTCAGTCAGTATAGGCAGTGATTAAAATGATAACTTTATTTTTTCATATATGCTGTTACCTCCCTCTCAGAAAAACAGACAACACGCACACACACAGAATAGTATGGAGGTGGTATTTAATTAAGCGTGTTCACTCAGGGGCTCAGTGGGTAAGCAGCTATGATTTTTATCAGTGAGAACGCAAACACAAAAAAACATTTAATATGACGTACCTCGGGCCTCAATGAGCTCCCAGCCTGTGGAACGAGTTGGTCAGTTCCTTTTTATGCGTCAGTGTGTGTTTGTGTGTTTTTGTATTTGACAAACACTGAAAGGTAAAATGAAGAAAAGCTAAATGTAAGTGGAATGTGTTTATTCAGTAACCAATAACCTGTTAATTTTAGCATTTAGTTAATTTTAGAAGCAATGTTTTTTTTCAGCGCCTGTTTAATCATTCATTAGTTAAAGCTTTATTTTAAATCGCTACACTGCTTGTTTTTCATTATGAAGGGTTGTTTGTGAGGAAAGGTTTTTGAAAAGTTTAGTATTTAACAGGTTAAATACAGCATCAAATCCTAAAGCTCAGCCAACATGATCAGCAGGTTCTCCTTTCACTGTGATCAAACACACAATGGGGGAACAACAAAGCAGAATTATGCTGAGTCATTGTGTGTACGCACCTTTAAAATAGTACCCTGTGTTTTCTACTGTAAATGACACATTACAGTGAGGGCTTTTTATACATGGCCTTCAGTTCATTAAATAAATAATACTCTATTTATTTTAGGACTGGAAAGATCACAGAAGTAAATACAGTTATCAATCAATTCAGTATTTTTGACACTGCAATTTTCAAATGTCATATGCAAAGGTTTTATTTATTAGTTCATTTCTTTTCAAAATGTTTGTTGTGAAAAAGCCCTTTTGTGGCGGTGCATACTTACAGGCCATCAAAATAATATGGTATTACTTGTGGTATTGCAGTGAAGGTATATGAAAAATTAGACTGTGTAAATCCTATGAATGGTAAGGTAAAAAATGCTGTAAAATATTGTTGCATTAATGCTCCTAAACATTACCAACATGCTTTTTTTAAAGCAAACAAACAAATCAAGACTGTGACATTTCTATGTGAGCTGGTAAACTAATATGAAAGGAAGCACAATTTTGAAATGACTTTTCTTCTGTGGTATAAATGAAGATCAACATTATCTTTTTAAACCATTATGAGAGCGTACGCATGCTCCACCTACATATTATTTTGTTCCTCCACAAGCTGCAAGTGTTTTAGCTCTTAGCTTACTGGTGGTTTAGACTGAACTTAAAGACACAGAGTTAAAGTGTGTCAGAAATAATTAATTTAAGGCTTTAAGTACAATTACTGCTGTAGTTAGCTCCTCCCTTTGTGACGTCACACCGCTGAATCACATAACTGGCAGAGGGCCTGTAAAGAATTCCTGCGCTGGTCTGTGCATGCTTACTGCAGTCAAACCAGATTCCTGTATTAGTGTTGGCTGTGGATGAGAAGTCTAGACTCACTTAGCTGGGTTTTCCACTGGAGTGGAACAGGAGCACAACGGGAGCTAAACGGCTGTGACATACCTGCACATGTGCTGACGCACAGTAAGAGTAAAAAGCTGGCACACTCGAGTGTATCAAGGTGTGGAGCTGATTACAGGTTTTGGTAGAAGCATTGCCAGATTATAGGAAATATCTTATTTAATCCATGTGAGAAATATTCGCTTTCACTGTTTTTGTTTTTATCAGGAACAAGCTGCAATTTGTGAGCAAATGCCTTCATTAGAAACACTGAGGAGTATCTTTTCATCTATCCATTTCATAAACTATACTCATCTTTGTTTGGTTATTTCTAAAACGCATTAAAGACAGGATAATCGTAGCTTTTACAAAGATTCAATTCATAATATAATCAGTCATTTATTGTCAGGTCAGTGTTTGAAGAATGTAGATAAAGACATATAAGATGTGACAGACTTATTACACACCGTACTTACCTGCATGGAGTTTGCAGGCCCATAGTAGGTAAATAACTAACACAGAATAGCTTTAACTTTGTTACTTACTCAGAATATCTCTGACACTACAGATGGCGGTCTGCCTCTGCTGTTTGATTTGTCATAAATGTGTCCCACTTTAGGTTTTCTTCAGTGCTTTTTTTGTTTTTCCTATCATTGAGAAACACAATATGTTAAGTGTGTGATTAAATGATGTATGATATACCTTAATTTTTTAAAATTATTATTTTTTAAGCACATTGTGATATTACTTCCAAAGCTGCTACCTTGATGAAAAATCATTTTTTACCTCCTCTTATTCAAAAGTTAAGTAGCTATTTAGCATGCAAACATTAGTATTGGCCTGTTCGACCATAAAATATTCTTTGTTATTAAGAATAAATCGAACTTACATAATTTGGATACTGCTGCAGGGCAAATTCACAAAATACACTGCTGTGAACACACATATTTAAGTTAGCTAGCTAGCTAGCAACTTTTAGCTAACTTAGTTTAACATGGAAGAACATAATAAATACTACAGGAACACGCCATAGCATAGTCAAGTTGTACAGAAGCTATCAGAAGCTCTGGTAGTTACAGGCTGTCTGCTGGGCAAAGAAAAGCATCTGGTGTCAGTTAACGTTAACCTTCTGAAGTCATCTGCAAGCCTAACAGCTAATATGTACAACTGTTGGTGCTGTAGTAAACACTAAACTTGGGCCTCCTGTGGGCAAGAAAAGTAACTGCAGCAGCAGCTCAGAAGAAAGGAAAGTCGGCCCTTAACGAGAACCGGTAAGTTTGTAGGTGGAAATTTTGGTAGTTTCACCTAAGGTGTGGAAGCTTATTTTTGCTAAAGGAAAATTAAAATAAAAAAATGAAAATAAAATAAAATAAAAAAATGCGACTGGTAGAGTTAAGTCAAAATTTCAAGCTACAGCGGTCCCTCATTTATTGTGGAAGTTACGTTCTAAAAATAACCTGTGATAGGTGAAATCCGCAAAGTTTCTAACTTTATTTTTTACAATTATTATAGATGTTTTAAGGCTGTAAAACCCCTCACTACACACTTTATACACTTTTCTCAGACAGTCATGAACATTTTTACACTTTTCTCTTTTATTTACTCTCAAAGTTCAAACATTCGTAGAAAAATAACTCCAGTATTATATTATAATCCGAAAAATACGGTAACTTCTACCTTCCTTTAGCATGTCCAGAAGTCCAACTTTTGTGTGATGGTTAGCATCTTCCTCTGCCTTTTGGGTGCTACCGCAGGTGCCTTTGACGGTGAAAAACATTGTTGTGTTTGTTGGGGAGAAAACTTACAAGCATACAGTACAGCACTTCAGAGTCACACTGTAGCGATCGAAGATTTATGTAAATTTGACAAGCTGAACACATTCTGTACTGTACAGGAGATTGTTTGACGATGGTCTACTGCCGATCGGGACGCAGAAGACAATGTGCTGTAATGTTTTTAAAAAAAGTAAAATTGCATTTTAAAAAAATCTGTGAAACAGCGAGCCCGCGAAAGGTGAACCGCATTACAGCGAAGGACCACTGTATATTTTTTAAGATTTCGAGGTAGATATTTTTGAACTTACTTCCAAGTTGAAATTTTGAGATACCTAACAAAACTTTAAAAAAGTAACCAAAATCGTACCCAAGCTTCCATAATTTGCACATAAAAAAAACACTCACAGTGAAACTGTATGTTAGCCTACCTTAGCAGCAGCTGTTTAATTGTTTCTCGCTTTTTTCTCAGACTGTTGATAAACTCTGACTCGCACAGATATGCTTTAACCCCCAAAACATTGCAAAAATAATTGTTAAGGTTTACTTAATAATAAATAGTTCATGACACTAATCTTGGCTTGTTCAGTTATAGCTAGAAGATTTAATGTGTTAATGTTGGGTTTTAATAATCAAATCTTTTAAATGTCATAAACCAAGTAACATTAGTGGGTAGCCTCTCAGCTAGATTTTCGTTTTCACAATGTGACAGAATTTAGATTCAAATATACCAAATAAATGAATCTAGCTGCTTTAACTAGAAGATGCTGTTCTTTAGCTTTAGCTAGTAGCAACAAAGTGAAATATAAAAGGATAACATAACAAGTACTGTCATGTTCTTGTAAAAGATTTTTGTTTTTATCTATGAGTCATTTTCCACTTAAAAATCAAGCGGTATTCCTCCTGTGTCTTCTCATAGCTTTAAAGGGTGTAACCAACACAACTAACGATTTTTTATACCTTATGTTCCCAAACGTGGAATTCTTTGGAGATTCCTTCTAAATCTCTAAACAAGGCACTCTGGAGCTCCATGCACAGCAACTTAGGTCTGATGCATATGACAAAAGACCTAATTAAGTTTTATAGCGTTTACTTTGAAATCATCAAAATTACATTGTTACACAGTAAAAAAAAACCCTGTATGCTCTCATGCCTAATGCAGCTCTCCGCCCCACTCCGTTGTACATGACATCAATCACCATAGTAAAGGGAACAACAACAACAACCAGTCAAATACACATATTTATATACACATATATATCATCCTACATTATGATCTTCTTATGCAAGAGGTAGGAATGAATCATCAAGTTTGTACAAAATTGCACTGTGACTCTTACACTTATAGCACTTTTACTTACTAACAAGTAAAAGTAATATAGGCGATACATGTGTTCATGCTTGTTACACGGCTGTTTCAAAATAAAGGACAATATGTACATTTCCACTTGCACATTTTCCCATATCATTGTTATTCTCTGTGAAATTCGATGTCTTTCTGTTTCCATGTTGCACTTGTCACCAGAGGGAATAAGCAGATATCGACCCTGGGAACGCAGTGTCGCCCCTCAATACTACAGCCCCCTGTGCTCTGCTGCTGTAATCCTGTAAGGAAATCATGAATAGCAGCAGCGAGCGCGAGAGACCCTATTCAGACAAGCTTTTCTTTGCATCGTAACTTAACTCCATTTCTTCCACTATAACACCTTGACAAGGAGAATCCCTCTAAATAATGGGTTGTGTGGGGACACCATTGCTGCAGGGTGCATCCCTGTAATTGCAGCGCACTTCCTGGTTTGAGTCAGTTGAGATGACATGGGAATAGGTGAGCCTTCAAAGACACACAAAACTTAAGGTGTCACTCCCCCAAGATAGGACAGTCAGTAACACAACACACACCTAACGATATATTCCTGTATTTTAAATTCACATACTAACCCACTGTCTTTCTGGCATATTCTATCTCATGTGTTTTTTCCTTACAATAAGGCCCAGGAGTATGAGTATCAGTGGAGCACCACCCACAGAAAGTTAAACCTTAATGGAAAGAAAAAGAAAGTAAAAGTAAAAAGTGTCATATTTCCCACGCCCTTTACTAACAAATGGAGGTCAAAGGAAAGATATGAATTCAGGTATAAAGGAAGATAGGATAAAAAAAGGGATGGTGACATTAATTACACAAGTATATTCACTAAAACTCATATATGAGCAGACACACACACACACACACACACAAAAATGTACACAGTCTCTTAGCAGATGGTGAACCATGAGGTTGTAAAACAAGCCTGTTCTCTTTGTCCACCTACGCAGCACTTTGCACAGTGTGTCTATCAGATGGCGGCTCTTTATCAAGGTGTGGCTCACACTGGCTCCACACAAAGCTCTGTTAAACAAGAATATAGGAGGCCTCCTTGTAACAACTGGGGTGTTGTGGCTGGACTAGTTTTATTGCCAAGCAGCTCCCTCTTGTAGCTGGTATTTTGCACTTGGGCATTTACACTTTTACAGCCATATGTGTATAAATAATTCAACTGATCAGACTGGCAACTTCCTTCTTTTACATTTGATTTATCACAGAGGATAATTGTCTAATTGGGTTGTGGTGCAAAAAAACAAACCAGATCAATACAGCCAAAATCACGCTGACTCACAGTTTGGTTGTCCTGTCATCTTATCAGTCAAACCAAACTTGATGTATGCTCTAAAAAGCACAGTACTTTGGTCCATATGTCTGCTCACAGTGTGCTTATGTTGCTCGTGGTTGCCCCTCTGTATGTGTAATTATATGGTTGCATGTGTGCTGGGTCTAAAAGGTACCCACCCCTGTCAATTATCAGGCTGTTTGGAGGAAGAGAGAAGATTATGCATAATTGCCAGCCATAGCTGGGCCTGGGTGTTTCCCCCAGAGTCAAATCACTGAGACAGAAGGTGATTAGTGGATTTGCCATGCGAGCAGACTAATGCTATGTTGCTCAACTGCATACCTGCTGCTGGATTTGGCACTAGACTTTATGATTAATGATGATGTCTGGAAGTATCAAGAACGATTCGCCTTGTATGAAGTAGTTTTATGATAAACTAATGTTCACATTAAATTATGTCTTAGTTTAATGGGATACTTGGGTTTACTTTTATTACTCAGATTTCTAACTTAAATTGTGTAAACTGGACCTAAAGATATAGGGTAGCCCACAGGTAGGATGATGTCTTGTTTAGCGCTTACTTACTACTTATTCACCCATTGATATAAGCACTTTATTCTTCTACATCTTAATGGTTGCTATCAACTATTCACACACGCAAATCTGACCCAAGTTACACTTTGGCCAGACTGGAGTAGCCAGAGCTAAAGCCACCAGCCTTCAGATTAGCAGATGACCTGCTCTACCTCCTGTCCTACAGACAACCCAATGTTAAACCCATATTAAATGTGTAACGAGGGGGAAAAACACACTGGATAAAACCTACAGCAACATCCAAAAAGGCTACAGAGCAACCCCTCTACCACATTTAGGTTTGTCAGACCACATGTCCATGCTGCTGATCCCTGCATACACTCCCATTAGGAGAAGAGCCCCCCCAGTCACAAAAACTGTGAAAACCTGGCCAGAAGGTGCATCACATCAGCTGCAGGACTGTTTTGAAAACACGGACTGGAGCGTGTTCGAACATCAGGAGCTTGAAGAGCACACAACATCAGTGCTCTCATATATTAACTTCGGTGTCAACAGTGTCACTGTGGACAAACGTCTCTGGGTGTATTCCAACCAGAAACCCTGGATGACTAAAGAGGTCCAGGTCCTGCTGAAGCAACGTGACGCTGCTTTTAGATCCGGTGATGGTATGCAGTACAGTGCAGCCAGATCTAAGTTGAAAACAGGCATCAGAGAAGCCAAGGCAGCGTACAAGAGAAGGATTGAAGACCACTTCAGCAACAACAACTCACGACAGGTATGGCAGGGAGTTCAGCACTTAACCAACTACAAACCTTGCAATACCACGTTGACTGAGGGTAACGCGGTGCTTGCGGAGGAGCTAAACCACTTCTTTGCATGAATTGAGGTGAAGGGACCAGAGGCAGCAGCAGCAAAAACATCGGACAGCAGCAGCAACCCAAGCCTCATAGTGCAGGAATATGAGGTGAGGCGCACACTGAGGGCAGTGAACCCCAGGAAGGCCGCCGGACCAGATGGGGTAACTGCAAGGGTCCTAAGAGAGTGTGCAGACCAGCTGGCTGGGGTCTTCACTAAGATCTTCAACACTTCACTGTCCCAGTCCTGCATCCCGCCGTGCCTGAAGTCAGCCACAATTGTCCCGCTGCCAAAGCGTACTAACATTAGCAGCCTCAACGACTACCGACCAGTTGCTCTAACACCTGTTATAATGAAGTGCTTCGAGGAACTGGTCTGACGTCACATCATGTCCTGCCTGCCACCCACACTCGACCCGCTCCAGTTCGCATACAGAGCTAACAGATCAACTGAAGATGCCATTGCTACAACGCTCCACACCACTATCTCTCACCTGGAAGTGGAGGGCCGTTACGCCAGGCTGCTCTTTGTTGACTTTAGCTCTGCTTTCAATACGATACTCCCGGACAGACTAATAGTTAAACTGCTGGAAATCGGACTTCCTTCTACCACCTGCTGCTGGATCAGAGACTTCCTGTCAGATCGTGTACAGAGAGTTAGAGTGGGGCCTCATTTTTCCTCAGCCCTCAGCCTCAACACCGCTCTCCACAAGGCTGTGTACTGAGTCCCCTACTGTACACTCTGTACACACATGACTGTGTTAGTACCCACCCAGACAACGCAGTCATCAAGTTTGCAGATGATACCACCGTGGTGGGGCTCATCTCTGGGGGAGATGAGACGGTGTACAGAGCTGAAGTTCAGAGGCTGTCAGATTGGTGTGTAGATAACAACCTGGACCTCAATACCACCAAGACAAAAGAACTGGTTGTTGACTTCAGAAGGAGGAAGTCTGAGCTGCAGCCTGTCAGCATCAACGGGGAGTATGTGGAAAGGGTCTCCAGTTTCAAGTTTCTGGGTGTGCACATAGACACAGACCTCCAATGGAGCTCTAACACCTCTGCGGTTTTAAAGAAGGCCCAACAGCGTCTCCACTTTCTGAGAATCCTCAGAAAATGGACCTGAAGAAGGAGCTGCTGACCGCCTTCTACCGCTGCTCCATTGAAAGTGTGCTGACATATTGCATCGGTGTGTGGTTCTCCAGCTGCACCACAGCACACAGAAAGGCACTCAGAGGGTCATTAATATGGCCCAAAAATCATCGGACATCCTCTTGCCTCCCTGAAGGACCTGTACAGCACTCGCTGTCTCAAGAGGGCACGCAGCATCCTACGGGACTGTACACACCCAGGACACCGGGTGTTTAAGCTGCTGCCGTCTGGCAGGAGGTTCAGGCTGCTGAGGTCCCGAGCAAATAGACTCAAACCAGCTTTTACAACAGGGCAACAGCCCTAATCAATGCAAATAGCTGACCTGATTGGCTACCTCCCTGCACTTTTTGGGGGGGAGGTATCAACAGTAAAAACAATAACAATAATAATTTTTATATTTATTACAAGGTGCAATAATAACAGTGTGCAATACAATTACACTTATTCTTCTTTCTTTATTACTAAGTTAATATACTGTGTTGTGTTGTTTGTGTTGCGTTGTGATGTGTCGTATCGTGTCGTGTTGTGTTATATGTAGTGTCGACGTAGGACAGTTTTCCAATTTCATTGTACTATTGTACTATGTACGACTGTGCAATGACAAAAAGAGTTATCTTAAAAGATGGACACCGGTGTATCTAAAGCAAACAAGTCCCCTGAAACTTGCTAAGATGTTAATGACACTGAGCCAGTAGAGAACACTATTTTACCTACGAGGTCACCCTGGAAAACTGGCAAATCCATTTTGATTGACACATTGCTCTCATGTTACCATAGGGTCCACACAATAGAGGCTTACGGGCAATAAATATTGAATGAAGCTAAACTTAGAGGTCCGGTTGGTGTGGGATACACAATCTTGACTTGTTAGTTTGTGTTGTAAGATTCAATCTACAAGTAGCAACTGTTGCCAAGGGTCCCATTACCCGAGTAACTGGTGATTGTTTACATTACTAGTTGGTTTTCTTGCTTTCATTGTGCGATACTGTGGCTAACTTTAGACTAAACTGCACACAGACCATGTGATTGCGCCCCTGTCGAGTCTGTCCTTCAGCCTGTGGGTTTAACTGTTTGTCTTGGCCCTGCAGTTGGACTATAAGGTTGAGTGCACTTGGCAGAAGAAGAGTAAGCTGACAAGTCTTTCAGGGAGCCCTGATGTCTGTGTGTGTGAAGCTGTAGTTGCAGGTAGGGCTGTTCGATATAACGATATATATCGGATGACGATATGAAAACGTCTATCGTTTCATTTTACGCTATCATTTGTTTCGTGGTGTCGCAAAATAAACTGTTTACGGCAATATTTTTTCATTATTTTGATAGTCACTGTAGTGGCTATATTAATTTCCTAAACTTCTCTCTTTCTCTTATATTTAATATAACCACACTGCTTGTTTGTATGCGTTGTCATTAGCAACAACGACGGTAAAACCACCGCATGTCTGCTTGTTTATTTTCCACATATACCTTTCACAATAAAGCTCAAGATCCTGTTGAGACTTTTCAAAATAAACTGAATCACGTGAAAGATGCAGAGTATTTACGGATGAGAAGCAAAAAAGAGCCATCAGGTGCTAAAAAATAAACCTTAGACTCAAACGTTAGAACAGGCATTTCCCCGCAGCAGGCTGTGTAATAAATACTCACAAAGAAAACAGCTGCCGTTACAACCTATATCTAAAAATGTATAGTTTCATGCATCAGTTAAAACACTCGACTCCAGGTACGCGACGCCCAGCTGGAAACACTTCACGCTGCCCGAGATTCACAGAATTTACAGAAAATGTTACATTTTTGTGATTTATATCGTTATCGGACGATAGATGTCTTAATATCGGGATATGAGATTTTGGTCATATCGCACAGCCCTAGTTGCAGGTAAACCGTTTTACTCTTGAATAGCTGTAGTAGTTCTGCTCCTGCTTTCCAACATAAATACTTACATACATTTATGTTACTCACACAAAACAACAGTAAAAGGACTAACAGAGCTAATTTCTTATTAAACCACAGCAAAAGGTAAAGCCATACAACTATGTATCACATTTCCACTGCTACTATTTGCATACTAGATCAGCATACCAGCCTGATCACATGCTGTTGGTACAGGAAGCAGGCCACCTAAGTACGCATACTTAATGTTTTTTCTTCCTTCACCATTTTCTAGAAGACCAGTGACATGGTGCTGCAATTTCAGCATAACATAATTAGGCACATTCAACTTCACATGTCATCACATTGTAAGCCTTTGGAAGGAGATCACTTTAAAAGAGCCACACTGACAAATGAAGTTAAATTGGCAATTTGGACTGATGTGTAATTAACATGCATTTTAGGAAGAGGATTTATTAAGAGTCATTCTCTGCCATTATGAACCTGTTTGAAGTATGAACAGTGTGACGCTCATATAATATAATAGTAAAAAATATGCACATACCAAAATACTATGAATGAAGCGTACTCTACAGTACTTCTTTTCCTCTTGTTCCACTCTTTATGTCAACAGGATCACTGTGAATCAAAATAGCTCCTCCCACTTTCTAATTATGGATCAATAATAAATGACCCCAGCGACCTTCGCCAGAGCAAAGACATGTCATCAAAGTGCTCAGTGGATCCCTGCAGCTATGGCCAGGATGCAGCAGAGACCAGACTGGAGAAGAAGCGAGGGCAAGAAAAGGAGGAAACAGAAGTTCCCTGTGGAAACAGCCGGCCTGCAGGAAGTCTGAGGAAGCAGGGACCAGGAAGAGAACAGACACTGCCGCCAGAGACACAGACTTGGAAAGAGGGACAGACATTTTCCCACTCGCCTGTCGACCAGGAGAGCCAAAGTGGAGGTGTGTGTGGAGTAAAGAGGGCGCCTTATTTTAAATTCTGTCCATAGGGTGTTTTTTATTTTAGCACACAAAAATGCAAGTCTGCACATTTTAATCCAATAAAGTAAAAAGACTATCAGTCAAACAGCTTAAATATTCCCCAGAATACAATAGAATTAATTTCTTCTACCTTTCTGTTGTAAAGAAATCAATCGGTAATGTGTTGTGTTTGTGTATCAGGTCCATGTGTAGTGGCACAACCCCTCCAGAGGTCCAAATTAAAGGACTTGTCAGGCAGGCAGATAGAGGAGCCGAGGGGGCCTGGGCCTTTTTACTTTTTTGGAGGAACCAACGGAGCTAAAATGTTAGTATGAATTATTGAATTTCAAAGTAACTGTTGTGCAGAAATGTATGGTGTGATGTTTGAATAAAAAATAGCATGGTCTGTCTTTTGTTTTGGGCCTTTTGTCAGTCTAAAGCTTTTCTAATGTGACCCCTTACTTCTTGTTTGTGGTGTGATTAGAGTCTAAGTGATTTCCTCTGGGACTTTTCCTTCAGAGTGAGCAATTACTGTGAGAGCAGAGGATGGAAGAGGATTTACAACAAGGACAGGGAGGATTTCAATCTCAAGTGGTGCGAGACCAAATCACCAGCCCAGTACTCCAACTTCAGAGAAGGTAGTGGGAATGCAGAGGATATCATCTGGAGCTGGTTTACGACGAGCCTCTGCAAGAAAATACGCAATCTTTGTTGCTTAGCCTAAGAGACAGAAGTAAAAGTAGACATGCTAACTAACTAATATTTCATGGTTTGTTCTTAGTGAAAACAAGTTTTATTGTATTCTGTTTACAGAAGGAAACTAATAATTAAAAAAAAATCCTCATTTTTTGTTCCCAGGCAAGCAGTTGATGTACCAGATTCCCAATAACAAGGTGCTCACCACGAAGATCGGTCTCCTCAGCAGTCTTCAACAGTACGAGCGAGTGAGCAGCAGAGTCAGCCATGGTCAAGCACTTAGGTGAGCTCGACATTTATTTTCCTTTCTTTGTCTTTGTCTCTCTCTCGTATCCAAAATGGTTGTTTCTCTTAAAAGCAGACAGGTATATCTCTGTTACCAAATTTTACAGCTGTGTCAAATCTCCCAGCTTCTATCCGGTGCGATTACTGTGGCTCAATAGAAGCCCTACTCTGTAAATAATGGTTTAAAACCATATCAGCCTGTGAAACTATTTAATAAACATGCCAAATAACCTCATCAGATATCCAGCCTCTCCATTGAATCACAGAAGCTTTGTGTCGCAGGTATATGTTGGATCTGTGGTTAATTATTAATAGTAAATTAGTTTGATTTTACAACCTGATTTTTTTAAGTCATGGTTGGCAAGGAAATACAATAGTTTTAAAAACAGAACCAAAGAGAGCGCCTGTACGCTCATAGAGACATACAGTTAAAGAAAAGCTTCACTTATAGTCACAAACATTAAAAATGTACTTCACTTTCATAATTGGCATATGCTGAATGCGACTCCAGAAATGTGTTTGTGCAAATTTATTGTGCAAACATCTGTGTCAGAGCAGGAAGTATTAGATGTTAGATGTAAACTCTGATACTAACCTCATTTTTATGGTAAATGAGGTCATGTACAGATGGATACTTTATCTTTGGTTACAGAAAAAGAAAAAGGAAAACATGTATGAAAAGGAAAAAAGTCTCCCAACCTTTGCCCCCCAAAACTGGAGCTAAAGTAGGACAAAGCTAACAGTTTCTTAAACATGCAATACATTTTTCATTTTTTTGTTTTTTATTTGACTGCATCTGTAGAGCTATCAGTGTGCATCGTAGAGGCCTCTGCATCAAGCTTAGTTCTGTAAGTTCAATTCAAGTCAATTTTATTTATATTGCAACAAATTACAGCAACAGTCACTTCAAACCACTTTATATTGTAAGGTAAAGAGCCTATAATAATACAGAGAAAACCCCACAACAATCATATGACCCCATATGAGCAAATGCTTCAATGATAGTAGGGAAAACTCTCTTTGACGTGAAGAAACCTCCGGCTGAACCAGGCTCAGGGAGGGGCGGCTATCTGCCGCGACTGGTTGGGTGTGAGGGGAGGAAGACAGGACAAAAGACATGCTGTGGAAGAGTTAATAATAACTAAAGATTAAATACAGAGGTGTATAAACACATAGTGAGTGAAGAAGAAACACTCAGTGCATCATGGGAAGCCTCAGCAGCATAGGCCTGTTGGAGCGTAACCAAGGGAGGGTTCAGGCTCACCTGATCCAGTTCTGACTGTAAAAAGTAAAGTTTTAAGCATAATCTTAAAATTAGAGAAAGGGTCTGCCTCCCAAATCCAAACTGGGAGCTGGTTCCACAGAAGAGGGGTCTGAAAGCTCCCGTTCTACATTTAAATATCCGAGGGACCACAAGTAAGCCTGCAGTCTTAGCACGCAGTTCTCTACTGGACTGATACGGTACTATGAGGTCTTTAAGAGGGGGCCTGATTAATGAATACCTTGTATGTGAGAAGAAGATTTTTAATTTGATTCTGGATTTAACAGGGAGCCAATGAAGAAAAGCCAATATGGGAGAAATATGCCCTCTCTTTCTAGTCACTGTGTGCGCTCTTACTACAGCATTTTGGATCAACTGGAGGCTTGTCAGGAAGTTTTTGAACAGCTTTATTAATAATAGTCTATCCTAAAAGTAATAAATGCATGAATTAGTTTTCAGCATCACTCTGAGATATGATGTTCTTCATTTTAGAGATATCACACAAATGAAAAACTATGAACACTGAGTTATTTTAACCAGCTGTTCAGTTTTTAATGTGAATATGTGAAATTATAGTTAAAAATATTAAGATTAGAGTACTTCAGGTTCTACAAACAGAATTAAAAGTATATAAATGGAATTTTATACTAATGCTGGAAAATGTTATATACTATTATACCAGTATATAGCAGGAAATATGCCATATTTTAGACTATGTGTGTGTTTTTGGTTGTTTTTATTACGAACTTCCTTCAGTACTTCAGAAAAATCAGTTTGCATATATGTAAAGATTTGCCTTAACCAGTTGAAATTATGGTATAACTGGGGTTTGGAATAAATCTGAACATATGCCACAAACGATGGATGAACAGAACATGTTGCTGTGGTACACCAATGATTTTGTACGTTTGTGGCCTGACTTTCTTTTTTGCCTCAAAGCCAGTTTTCCCGCAATCCATGGCACCGACATCCATGTGGGCTTCCTTGTTCGTTATGTTCTGTTGTAATTTACAGGAGGCTGAAAATGGAAGAGTTCATACCCACTACTTTGCGCATGGATGTGAGGGAAGAAAGGGAGGCTTTCTTTGCCCGACAGGAGGGTAACTGACATCTTACCTAACTACAACAACCTTTTACACATTAGCATTTTGATGCAACAATAACAGTACTGGTCGAACTGGAACATCCTTTAGTTTGCAGGTTTAAAATGAGATCAATCAAACTTGAAATGCATGTTGGGTCACGCATCCAACAATGAAAAGAAAGAGAATCGTTTGTCCTGGGTAGCGTTAAGACAACAGTCGCCTTGGTGAGTGTTTAATCAAGAGGCTGTGGACGCTGGAAAATAATGCACTTCACCTCCCATAAGGCCCTGATAAAATCACCAGGGGAACATGCTGTTGCCATAGAGATGAGTCAGCAGAGGGCAGGGCTGAGACACAAACACAAGGAGAGAGGTGCTGCAGGATCTGAATGCCAAAGAAAATACATTTAATATTAAAGATGACATTTTTTATGGTAAGCATTGTGGATGAAATCGATTTTTAACACCCACTGTAGTAATTACAGGCACAAAGCATAATGAGAGTAGTTGTGCACGGGTTTTGACAAACACGATTATCACTAAGTAAACAGCAGAAGAATACAGACAGCTGCTTTAGATCTGTTGGTGATAGATGAATTTGTGGAAAAGAAGAAAAAACAACAGAACCAACTCTAATAGAAGTGCATATAAGAGTTAAAGACAGTCCATGCTGGCATCTCTTTTTAAACAGTGTATTAACTGTTTTTTTAAAATTAGAAATTGAAATTTTGCATCATAATTTTTATTGACAGTTCACAATATGTTCTGAGCTTTTTTACGTCTTTATTTTTATAATGATATGACGTGTAGTGGACTAGAGATCATATTCCACTACAACATATAGAAAAAAAGGAAATACAAGTACCAGACTCACATTTCAGATTTAAACATTTGCTAAAGAGGTGAAAAGTAAATACAACACACTTGGGTGCAATCCAGTTTTCCCACAACTGTGCTTGAGTGTGACTAAAGCACGATTTCACCGAATCGGAATTTACTGGTGAAAATGACAAATGTCTCAATACAGGATTAAGCCTTGAAAGGTTAAAAACAATACAGAAAGGGAAACTGTCAGGTGGAAAGCTCAGTTCCTGTGACACCCCATTAATTAAATTTTGTTATTGTCGCAGGTGTGAGCAACAATGAGAGCCGCATGTGGATCTGTAAGCCTACGGGTTTGAACCAGGGAAGAGGGATCTTCCTTTTGAAGAGCAAGGAGGACATAGCTGCCTTCAGACTGAAGCTGAAGCACATGGAGGACCGCCAGTTCAACAGGAAAATGCGTTACCGCCAGCCTCAGGCTTACATTGTTCAACAGTTGGTGAACACAGGCTGTTAAGATTAATATCACCCACACTTGCAGTTCCCAGAGGAGCAGGCATATTATTCTATTTTTGTAGCTTGAGTGGCTGCTATTCCTGGTTTTTAGGATTGGCACATGATTTTAAAAGCATCAACAGGCTTCAAAAAGCCTTTAGTTTTGGGTCTCTGATTCAGCTGTCATTTTGCAGTGCTTTTCTAAAATAACATGAACAGAAGTAACATTAGTCAGTGATAAAGAACCATAAAACCAATTCTGTTGTACTACAGGTTGTTTAGTCAACCATCTGTCATTCATTTCTTACTGTCAGCTTCTTACTGTCAAAAACAGCCTTTGAACGTGTTTGTGCGATTGAATGCAGACCTACGATTTGTCCTCAGTTACATCAAGAACCCGCTGCTGCTGAAAGGGAAAAAGTTTGACGTGCGCTCCTACCTTCTCATCGCATGCACTGCACCTTACGTGGTCTTTTTCCGTCATGGTTACGTGCGACTGACTTGTGACCTCTATGACCCCACCTCCAAGAACCTTTCTGCCCACCTGACCAACCAGGTAGACCCCTAATCTAGATAGACTCTGTGAGAATATGAAGGGTTAACTGGAAGATCAAAGTCTAAACGGTTTTACAATCATCTGCTTGGAAATCAGACAGCTGTTAAAAAAATGTGGTGAAGTGGGGAAGCAGTTAGAAAGCAGGTCCTTCCAGTGGAGCTTGTAACAAGGCTAAACGTGTCCTGAGACAATGTGCCATCCCCCGTATACGCTAAGAGATGAGTCCTGGATATAGCATAAATGTGTATATAGGAATAGAAACCAAAATGACACTTTACATCATCACTATTTTAACTAGAGCGGTCTGTCTTTGAAATGTTATTTACAAGCATTTCCACAGACAGATCAGATCAAATTCAGATTCACTTTATTGTCTACATTTAGCAAAACACACAAGTCACTGTAATTGAACAATTAAACTAGCAAAGGATTTTAACCTTGGTTTATTTTGTATTTCAGCTTGAATCACACATTAGTTTAGGTTTTACTTTCAGTGGTGAATTTTATGTGCACATCAGATATTAAAGATGCTAAACATGTTTCAGCTGGAAACAGCAGTCTGATGTCAAAACTATTGTTAGAGGGACACTCACGTCTGTCTTTTTTACGCTACACGTCTTCATTATTTCCAGAAAACGTAAAAAGATCAAGTGTTTGTTTTGGCACAAACTTCCTACCTGCCTCTGCTCACGTCTTCATGTGTCTCTGGTCCCCCTGCTGTTCGTTTCCAGTACATGCAGAAGAAGAACCCTCTTTACAGCCAACTGAAGGAAGACACTGTGTGGTCCATGGAGAGCTTCAACGCCTACGTCAACGACAGGTTTCAGGTTGCAAAGGATCTGCCCAGGGACTGGGTGCTGGGCGCCTTTGCAGTGAGTGCAGTGTTGTAGCTCTCAGGGACCAATTACAATTATAATGATGGTTACTGGCACATGCAGCTAATTGAGATCGTGGTAAAGTTTGGATGCATCATC
The DNA here is from genome assembly GCF_013358895.1 of Oreochromis aureus. NCBI lineage: Eukaryota > Metazoa > Chordata > Actinopteri > Cichliformes > Cichlidae > Oreochromis > Oreochromis aureus. The sequence continues at coordinate 27,760,161 of NC_052961.1, read as the reverse complement.
TCATCACTAAAATGAGATATCACACATGATGTTTTTTTTTCACAGTGCCCTGCAGATTACAGGGTTCATTTTTGGCGTTGTGTCTCACACACACACACACACACACACACACACACACACACACACACACACACACACACACACACACACACATTTCTTTAACTTTAATGAGATTTGAGCTATATGCAGTAGTGAGGAACCTTTTTAATTAGTTGAAGTGAAACAAACCGGCCGTTAATACAGAATTCGTAAAATCATTCTGATGCCTAATGAACAACTTTCTTTCTCCCTGATATTCAGAAGCGCATGCAGCAGATCATGAGCCAGTGCTTCTTAGCAGTAAAGTCCAAGTTAGACTGCCGCCTGGGGTTCTTTGACTTGATCGGCTGTGACTTCTTGGTAGATGAAGACTTCAAAGTGGGTAGAACATTTCTGGTAATGTGAATGCAAACAGTGTTTAGCATGTGCATTGAGTGTGTGCATTCCTGATAGGTGTGGCTGCTGGAGATGAACTGCAATCCAGCTCTCCATACGAACTGTGAGGTGCTAAAGGAGGTGATACCCAGCGTGGTTGTGGAGACACTAGGTGAGTTCTGGAAAAACAAACAGCATGTTTCGCAGGCCCTAAACTCAAATTCAGCATATGTTTGTATTAATACCACTCCACCAAAGATGTTCTCACATTTTGTTTAGTGTTTAACTGGCATAGTCACAGTTCCCTTTATTGCACATGTTTGCTAAACAGGCTGATGTGTTGTAACACCCAAAAGTGTTTTTCTATCTATAAGTCTGTCTGGTGTTTTATGCTCCTCTCTAGATTTGACTCTGGAGATCTTCAAGAAGATTCATGGCAGGCAGAAAATCTTTCCTTTGGTCAGTCAGAGGGAGTTTGTGCTTCTCTATAGTGGTTTTTCCACTACAGAGAAGTCTAGCATTGAATTCCAGAAAAACACCAAAGATGTACAGAAAACTGAACCCAGAAGGTTTATGTGTGGAACAGAGGGCAAAAGTGTTCCCTCGGCATCCCCTGATAATTCTGCAAATGATTCAGCACTTCCAAAACGAAGGAGTAGGTCAGAGTGGCCACTGTCCCACTAGCACTTCACAAAATCATCATGAGTCAGGGGCATTCACATTATACAGCTAAACTCAAGCTAACCAAAAGTACTTTGAATCATCATTTAAAGGCTGGAAATGACCATCACATCCCCTTCATCACTAGCTCTGAGTGAGTGAAGCTCTACCTGTCTATGGGTCTCCTGGGACACCGTACCTTACATGTAGTATTGAACATGTGGAACAATTTAGGATACGAAGAGTTTAGTGTAGAAAAGAAAAGAGGAACTGTGACAGTATGCAGACAGCTGCGGTAAAAAAAGCCTTTGGTGCTTTTTAAAGATTTTAAGAGAAATACTCTGGAAAATGCGTCAATAAAGAATGTATTCATCATCAACAATATCTTCTGGCTTCTTTTTTTGTCCTTATTGGTAAGGAAGGTGTGGCAAAGAGAACCCATTTCTTTGTTAGTGCATGCATACAACATTCATTCTCAAATCAAAGGGTCAGGTAGAAAATGCATCAGTGAGTCATCTGACATGAAGTTGCATCAGCAGAGCAGCTTCTGATCTGTGGAAAGTCACTCAGACGTGATTGTGTGCAAACCCTCCCACCACCTTACTGCAACTCTAACCAGGAAGATCAACGCAAGGCTCCACTCTGCAGTTGTTGTAGCTTGTTTTGACTGCAGCCCTTTACCTCTCTGTGTCATAACTCATAATTATCTCTCTTGGCTACTCAGAGTCAAGTTCAGCGCATGTAAACTAGACAGGCATGGCCCCATCTTTCCCAATAAGATAACTGCTTCATCCACACGTTTCACAACAAGGAGGGAGCTTGTCTTATCAACTTCAGGAGGTATGATAGTTTTTGACCTTCAACTGGTCGGCTCGTCTTTTTGTGACAAAACAGTTTTTATTTATCATGCTGATACATCAGCAGGTTCCCAGCGTAAGTTCAGAGTGTAAAATAGGAAGCTGCTCAGTCATCTGCCGACGGCCAACTGACAGGAAGGAAGGAACAACTACTACGCTTCGATTCAACAAAAACCTGCCACTTTTGTCTTCAATTCCTCTTCAAAAGCTTTTTGTTTTCGGGGCTCTGTGGAAATACACACTGCATGCTGGCAAAAAGGGGGAACTAGAGCTTAGTAGCACCCCGCCTCCTCATCCCCTGCTCCTGTGCACAATATCCTCTTCTAAACACCCCCCCACACACACACATTTTTTTTGCTATCTCTTTGGTTTTAATGAGGCACGCACAAACTGTTTGGATGATTGTCTAGACAGATGGTGCTCAGTGTGTGGAACAGAAGCTGAGACGAGGTAAAGAGGGACAGACTCCTTCTCCGTCATGGGATGCTGCAGTGTGACCCAGAGGCATACTGGAGTGGACGAGGTGGGCCCTGATGAGATTGAGCTCCTGGAACTCTCTGGAGACAATTTAGGGTAAGACGCAAATGCAAGATTAGTGTTTGAAGCTAGGAGCTGTTCAAAAATAAAACACACAATTTTATTTCACTGTAGTTTGATCCTGCAACAAAAGTTTACAATATAAATTAACAGTTAACAGAACAGCAACGTGTGAATTTCACTCAGTATTCTTTTGAGTATATCTTTAAAGTCACTTTAAATGTGGTTTTTCTGTGTTTTGGAGGAAGCGGTGGCAGGCTGTAAAGTGAAAAGAGAGCTGCTTCTCTTTCAACCCCTGCGGTTTTCTGTGGCATTTCATTCTTGACATTTTTAAGGTGATAATGTAAAACACAAGTATAATCCTTTTCAGCACTGCAGCATATTCAGTGTTATCATGTAGAGGATATACCACACACACTACATGCTTGGCTTTAACTTGGCAGTAACAGGATGTGTTGTCACACAGAACACTTTAAACTTTAAAACTGGTTTTAAACCCAACAAGAAAAAGAAAACAAAAACTGCAGAACAACCAATGACACGCGTTCGATTTCTGCCCATCAGCACCTCATGGAGACACAAGACAGGAGAGCTAATTGGCTCCTATTTACTCAACATGAACTTGGGTGCTCAGTGATGCTGCACTGATGTGATTAGCAGATTACTGTAAGACAATGGTTGAAGCATGGAGGGGTTTAATACAGAGTAAGGGCGGGACAAATCCCCTCTCATTCAAAGGCTGGGGGATTAGCAGACGCTAATCACCGCAGGAGCTTCTGCTCCTTATGTGTGGCTCTTTAATTATAACTGCTTATCAGGCAAGCCACTTATGTTTGTATTTCATAACACACACAAAAGTGTGTGTTTCAAAGATGTCTTAGAATGTGCGCTTGCTAGCTACTGACTGGCTTAGTCTACTGATGCTGACCTTGTTTGTATACAAGAAAATAATGCAATTTCAGGAGAACCTGCTTAACTAGTGCCACCACTAGTATGATAAGAGTATGATAATAACAAAAAATTCTATAACATTTAATCACCAGATGAGTTAGATCAGTAAATATCTAACAGTAATAACAGTTTAATATATAAACTGACTTTATGTCCCCAGCCATGATCGTTTTTTGTGTTGTTTCAGAGTTCCACACAAACACTCAGTAATTATATTACACAATCATAATATCAAATGTGAAGTTGAACTATGTGTGAAGTCATTGTCATGTTCAAGAACCCAGTTGGAGATTATTTAAACTTTGTGTTATGGCACGTCATCCTGCCGGAAACAGCCTTTAGAAGGTGTCTATACTGTGGCCATACCAGGTCAGCAATATGTGGTTATATGTTATATGTGGTTATACCACCTGCCTCAGTCATTTGATATCTTTCTCAGAAAATGAGTTTTGATTGATTGACGGTTTTGAAGCATATTTGGTCATATAAACAAAATAGAATGAAATAGAGCAAATATACATGAAGAAAAATAAAGTCCTCAAGTGCTCAAAAAGAAGTGGGAGGAACCAACACTTATGAACTCCCACCCTAACACATATTTATAGCTCAGTCATATAGTTGTGCAGCTAGTTCCTGGGTAGGTTTAATACCTTATATAACAACATTATATAAAACATATAAAAATATCTATATTGAAAACACCTCTTGTAGCTTAATGCTCCCCCTCAATCAATGTATAAAACATATATTTATACATTGATTTAAATTTCTGGCAATGTGGACAATGCTTGTGCTTAGCCATTTTACAATGTAACACCACACACAAAGGCTTTCCCTTGTATTTGTCACATTGTATTTCTTTTTTAAGTTCTTAAAAATTCTTGTATAGTTCAATTACAAGGACCTATTATTATTTTCCTACAAGTACAAGTAGTCAGCCTGCTCTAAGAGAAAGGATAACCCTCTTATGGTCATCACAGGCACAAAAGTTCAATTGTTTCATGGCCCAGTATTAGATAAATTAGAATTATTTTAAAATGTGAATGACTCTGGAGATCCAAAATTTAACTTACTTCTCAAACAATAATATGAAATCATATCTACTTCCTTTCAGCTCTGCATGACTATACTCAAAAATCGCCCATTTTTGCATGCATGCTAATTGTCAGTACAGTTATAACTAATGCATTAAAGTGTTTGTACCTTCAGTGAGCAAGAGTGCGTGTGTGTTTTCAGTGTGTGGAGCCTGGGAGAAACCAGACTTCAGCTGTCTGTGAGGAACAGCAGAGACGAGCAGCCCCCGCCACCACGCAGACCTTCAATACCACACCTGGAACAAGAGGTTGCTATGTGTGTGTGTGCTGTGTACTTGACAAATAAACATCTTGACACTTTGATCGTGCACTTTTCAAGGTCAGAGCATGCTGTGTGGTTGAGTCTGAATTAACACTTGTAGTGCTCAGCTGGGGTGAGACGAGACCTCGTGCACTGTAGGAATTTCCAATGCAACAGTGTCAAATTCTGCATTCCCCTTTGGTGTGATTCAAACTTTACAGGAAATATACAAGGGAGGAAACATCGCTAGACGCAGCTTTGTTCTCAGACTTCAACTCTTACACTTTACCTCTGTATTTGTTCCCTAAAGACAGACACAAAGTTGACAGTGATTCAAGCCTTGCAACCGTGAAATACATTCAGGTTTGCTGTGTAATGCATGACTCTGTGGAACATGTGGCCATGTGTTAATACTGACTATAAATAAATACAGTGATACGAGACAGTGGGAAGGGGGAAATGGCCACCCACTAGAAAAACTTTTTTTTTTTAAAAATTCTCTCTATTCAAGAGAAAATCCTGCAGCTTTCAACATTGCTGTCAAAGACAGACAAAAATAAGACACATGAACTGAGCCACAGAGCTGATATATTTTTGTGTCTCTAGGTGGTGCTGTGGGGAAAGAGCAGAGATGAGCTCCACCAAAGGATATACTCTCAACAGCCAATCAGGGGCTGGGAGGGCCAAGCTGCCCACATGTATGGAGAGATCATCCACTCCTCACTGGTGTCTCTCTACATCAGCCACACACAGGTAATGTGGTAACACACAAAAGGAGTGAGAAAGTTCATGTGTGAGACAGTCCTTGGATTTAGACGAGGCTCTGAAATGAGCAACAAAAGAAAAGGTTTTTTAATTGCTGCAAAAAGAAAAATCACATTTAAATTAGTTAATTTAGTTATTTATTAATATCATAAACAAGTCACTTAGCAGGGATCCATACCCATCGTTTGGCCCTATCCTGTAAAGTCATTTTAACTTTTAGGAGCAGACCCACGCATGTGTTTATGTGACCATTTTAAAAAAGTATGAAAATGATTGAATCCTGTGAATTGTGCCTCTGCAGGAAACCCGAGAACACTTCCTGGTTTTGTTCTCTTTCCACCTACTCATCCTTTCTCTGGACCACTCTCGACAAGACTTTGTTTATGAGGTATTCTTTATACTTTTTAAGACATGTGGTTAGAAATGCTATGTTAACAGACAATCGCTGGAAAACTGAAGTAAACATATTCTTTCACAGAAGTGAAAACCTTTATTGGATTAGTGTAAAACTAAAAGTGGGTAGTAATAATAAAGCTGCGGGTTGTTGGAAATTAAATCATGGGCTGTCATTTGTGCCCAGCAGAAAACAGCTACAACACAGTGATTGATTCTAACTGATTCTATGAGGACCCCAAACCAAACTGGTCGACAAAAACAACAAATGTTTTAAACATGATATCGGCTTTAGAATAGAATAGAATAGAATAGAATTCAACTTTATTGTCATTGCACATGTCACAGGTACAGGGCAACGAAATGCAGTTTGCATCCATCCAGAAAGTGCGGATATATTACAATATATATTAGCAATAATAGAGATGTGTAACATCATATTACAGAAATGGGTCTATTATGGTATGTTATAATGTACACAGTGTGAAGTATGTTATGAATATTCTATAACTATAAGTGTGATCATACATCACATGTATGTGTATTTAAATTCTAGTGGGGGTTGTTCATTATGAGGGGGTCGTTGACCCAGTACTAGCCTTTTACATCATCAGAAGACCCAAATGTGAAAAAAGGTATGGGACATTACCACAGCTGAAGCCACTGTGAAACCTTACCCCTGCCCAGACTATTGAGGTCACCTAATGGAAGGCTCTTTAGATCCTTGTGTTGTACATGCATGTGCCTTTTTTCACACATTGGCTTTATTAATAATGATAAATTAATTCATTAACTTAATTAAACTGTCTCTTGTGATCAGAAAACTGAATACTGTAACTTTAGACCCTAGTCAGAATACCCTGCATCAAGCTGCATTCAGACGAGTTAGAATTTTACTTCCAAGTTGCAAAAGGTGAAAACAGAATGATTTGAGTTTTTATTTCCAGCTATGGGTCAAGCTCCAAATATACTGTCAAACTTCTATAATGTAGCTATTCAGATCTACTGTGCCCGCCACCTGCCCACACACCTTTCACTTCTTTTTGATGAAAATATCCAAACTTTCTAGGGTGAACATGAGAATTATGTTTCAAAAGTGTAGAAACACACTAAATCTGCAGGAAATTTTAGGGATCAATGTCCTTAATATGTAAATGTTGGGTTTTGTTGTCGGACAATTTCTGCACTGTAATCTTAATACAGGAATCTAATCGCCAATGTTATTCATTTCTTTGAGTTTGTCTTCTTTTATCTTGCAGGGCATTCTTCCCCTTTCTGGACTTTCCTTCCAAGTCGTCTCTCTGGACTTGGACGCGTCACATTCGCCACACATGTTTGAAATCAGCAGTGAGTCAGTGGAAATTACCAAGTTCCACTAAGACGTGCAATGCAGTGTGAAAAACTAAGCATGATTTATGCTGTTCCCTCTTCTATCCAGGTCCAGTGATGGACTCCAAGGTGTTCACATGTGCCAGTGCGGCAGACCTACAGAAATGGATGCAGCACGCAGAAGACAGGAGATACAAGGCCATGATGCAGCCCATGAGTCCCTCCCACTGCGCTCTCTCCTATCTAGTACTGACTAACTGTTGCACTGCATCTGGTTACAACTGTACCAAAGTATTGTAGTTACATGTCAGTAAAATACACTCTGCACATCTTTCTCTTCTAGTTACCGTGTGATGAGAACTGGAAAAGAGAAGAACTGAAAAAATACTTACTACAAGCTCCAATATGGCAATGGGAGGGCTCGCCCATACAGCACATGGGTCAGCCGAGCTACGTATCTATTGTCCACATCATCAACACACAGAGACAGGTAGTAAATACTCTCCAACGTCCTCTGAAAGTTTTCTTTAACATATTTTTAAAACATTTTTTGTGTGTTGACATATTAAACTAAAGATGATCAACTGCTTGGCAGGCACAAAAATCACCAAAATTAGACATGAGGGCAATTTCCATTTAGATCATTAAATAGAAACTTGACTTCTTTTTTAATCCTAATAAAAATGAGCTTGTTTCATTAGAATTATAAAACAGTCTTTGGGGAAATGATGACGCCATCATAGGGAACCTAAAAGATTTGCTTGCAAATTAATAATAAGACTGTTCTGAGTTCCCATTCAAAGTAAAAAAGGATTGGGTAACTATGACATTAACATTGTGCAACTAACTTATGACAAACCACAACTGCAAAGTCTTGTTGAAATCATGTTAATTGCATTCATATACTGTATGAATTCAATGAACATGATGTATACATGCTGTCTTTCAGCATGGAAAGACATTTGCTTCTGACTTCTTAAAGGCCTCAGAAAAGTGTAAAGAGCCCTATTTTCAGTACTTTTTCCTTCTACATTTACCACATGATGCAAGTTGAACCGCAATTGACAAGAGCACGTATTTCCCCTCAGCTCCTAAAAAAAGGATATGCAACCTTGTTCTCTATCACCATGTAGCAGTTTTCAATCTTTTCAGCTATGAGTTCTCATAAATATACATTGATAAGTGTGTAATTAAATCTTCCAACAACTTAATGCAATCTCATAAACTTAGAATTAATCCAATTAAAAATACAGTCCCCCCACCATCTTGAATACAGTTGTTGGGATAGACATCGCTATTCCGCATAACTGCGTTTTATGTATGACTAGAGACCAGCCACCTGCGTAGTACATGTTAAAACTCGTAGGCATGCGCATGCAGACTCAACATATGACAGATCATAGCTGTGTTTTATCATAAAGAATGAAACTGGCGTCTGGATAAAACGTCATTCTCTACATCATCAAATCAAGCATCATCTCTTGAACTAAAATATGGGCGTTTTAACACACAAAAACTTAAATATGCTTATTTATTAATGATATTTTCTCAATTATTTATTTTCAGCAGATTAGACATGCGACCCCTTCCCGCCAGACAGCTGACAACGGGCTGGCTAAACAATAACAACAACAGCTGGTTATAAGCTAACATTATGTCAGCTAATGTTAGGGTGGAGTGTTCTAAAAACAAACAAAATGAAAAAAATACATTTTCTTCAGATAAACAGTTTGATATACAATCTCATTCACATCATATGAGAGTTTATTCACAAGTGTCCAAGTCTAATGTTAGATCTACTTCAAAGAAAGTATCTCGAAAGCCAGCTAACAGCAGATAACAGAGGCTAACAGCTGCTAACAGCAGCATAAACAGTAGGTAGCAGAGACTAACACCAGCTAACAGCAACAAACATAGATTAATCCCAGATAACAGAGACTAACAGCCACTAACAGTGGCCAACAGCAGCATAAACAGCGGGTAACAGAGACTAACACCAAATAACAGAGGCTAACAGCTGCTAACAGCTGCTAACAGCAGCATAAACAGTAGGTAGCAGAGGCTAACACCACCTAACAGCAACTAACATAGATTAATCCCAGATAACAGAGACTAACAGCCACTAACAGTGGCTATCAGCAGCATAAACAGCGGGTAACAGAGACTGACCCCAGATAACAGAGGCTTACAGCAGCAAAAACAGCTGCACTTACTGACAGAGAAGTTCAGGATATCTTCAACAAGTCACCTCTCTGTCCCTGCCATGGGTCAGAAGTGAGATTCAGATTAATGTTGCACGTTCTTTGTTCAGATTATCTAAAGTGAACATGGGCAAAAATTTCCATAAAGCTGCTCAGTGCACAAAAACTCTTTTCAGTCATCTCCAGGTTAGGTGACGTTGCCCTTTTAACTACAATAGAGGATAAAAATCCTAGAAATAATTAATGTGATAATTTTTTAAAATGCAAATATAACACGGTACAATGGGAAATGTGAGTATGCTACAGTAACCAAGACATGCTGGCTTTGTTCTTTTAGGGTATCCAAGAAAGACTGATGGTTCTCTTCCCTCAAGACATCGTGCTTCTATCTGTTGACAACAACCGCCTGACTATAAGATATGAGGTACTGCAAAATTACTCTATGGGAAAAATCCATAATAACACCTTTTCTGCTGCTGTGACAGCAAAACTTCCCAGTGTCCCAGTAATTATGGCACGTTGCTTGTTATTTTGGTACGCAACATGGTAGTTCAAACTTTCTACCTTCATCATTCAGGATCTTTCTAGTAGAAAATTATTTCCAAAATGATGAATGTAAAACTAACTAACTATTCTTTTTGTCATTTTCGCTCATATTTATATATACACTGTTAGAGAAGTGGATGCTCAGGCTTCAGACTGCGCTACATGTTTAGTTTCTGGCTGGGCTTTTAGACTTTCGACTGTGTATGATGTGAGAGGAGATGTTGTTAATAAGGTTATCTGTCTTTAAGCACAGAAGCTCAGCTCACCTGTTGTTAAAACCTTTAAAGCAGCATCTAGAAAACAGCTTGGCTTTTCTGTCATCTCTAACAGGGCAGGTTACCCCGACAAAGCGTCAAAGCAGTTGAGAGGTCAGCCTTGCCTGGACGGCTGGAGTTTGAACTGATAGGTACACTCTACACACGTGGTATCTTTGTATTTTTAGCTAAATGCAGCGTTTAGAAGGGCAAAAATAAATATGTGATTCATTTCACATAATCACTGTTTTTGTTTGGATTTAGGTGAACTGGTGGAGCCGCTGCAGGTCTCTTGTACCTGCATGGAGGATTATCAGAACTGGATTTTTCAGTTACAACAGGTTAGACATGATTATATGATTATACATGTTTAATGAACCATAAAAGAATAATGTATGGGCTGTAACAGTGAAAGAGGCGAAACAGGTCAGGAGAGCTGAGGGAGTCACAGGGAAGGTGATCATTTGCAGCCAGTTTGTGTAGGTTTAATTTTAAACATTAACATGTGCTTTTTATTTAAATGAGTGAAAAATAAATTAATTTAAAAAACAGCCATGTAACACTTTATCAGCCAGCAAGAGGAAATGTTTCTATACTCATTCACTGGACACTTTGCTAGTTCTTCATGGCATAAATTCAACAGGGTGATGGAAACATTCCTCAGAGATTTTGTTCCATGTTAACATTATAGCATCACACATTTGCACAACTGTGGACAATAGAAGGCAAAAACTTTGTGAAATGTAGCCTCGTTTTTCTTTTCTTAGTCGACACGAGTGGCACCTGTTGCGGTCTTCTGCTGCTGCTTTCAGAGATGGTCTTAATAACAATAATAATAATAATAATAACAATGGATTGCATTTATATAGCGCTTTTCTAGACACTCAAAGCGCTTTACAATTCCACTATTTATTCACTCACTGGTGGAGGCAAACCAGGCTGCCATATTGCATGAGGCTGAAGTGAGGCTGCCATATCGCACCATTGGCCCCTCTGGCCAACACCAGTAGGCGGTAGGGTGAAGTGTCTTGCCCAAGGACACAATGACCAGGACAGAGAGAGCTAGGGATCGAACTGGCAACCTTCCGGTTACAAGATGAGCTTCCCAACCCCCTGAACCACTGTCGCCCCCGCCCCCGTCGTCTTCTGCATACATTGGTTGTAATTAGTGGTTATTTCCATCCTTGAAGCAGTCTGGCCAGTCTGCCCTGGCCTTTGGCATCAAAGACATTCTCTATAATCCCTAGAGATGGTTATGATGGGGAATCCAGTTTAAATCACCTTTATTTCCCATTCTGATGTTTAGTCAAGTCATCTTGAACATGTCCACATGCCTAAATGAGATTTGCTGATTAGATATTTGTGTTAACAAGCAGTTGAACATGTATATCTAATGAAGCGACCAACAAAGAGGTTTTTTTTGGCCTAAATGGTTTGCCAAGAGCACGAACACATAACCATTCAAGAAAATTGTGGCATTAAACACTACGTTTCCTTAGCAGTTGTAAAGTAGCTGCATAATAAAATATTTTCTAGAAGAAAACTTTCTATGAATACCACTGACCGATCACATTTCTGCATAGTTTAGGCTTATGTGTGGTAGCCACTTGTTTTAGTTTGGTATGAAAATCAACTTGTATAAACTTGTTTGAGATTAAAAGCACATTCATGCAGCTATATTCAGCAACTCTGAAAGCAGAAGATATAAAAAATGTTTATTTGGACACTCCTTAAGCATAGGCTTTTTAAAGTCCGTTGTTTTTCTAGATTCAAGAAAAACTGCTTGTCATGCAGAACATGACGTCTGGTGCTTTAACCGTGCGGCATATTTGCGTAAACAAGATTTTCTTTTTAATTTGCAGCCAGACAGAAGCAACCACGTTACTTTGAGTCAACCACCACCTCCACTAATGCCAAAGCTGCAGAGGAACAGGAAGGAGTCCCAGGAACCAATGCTAGCAGCCGACCCATATCACATCAATGGACGTGGCTGACTCCTCAGACGGGAGGAAGAGCCTCAAACGTCACTGTAATCGTAAATTTGAAACATGTAGATAATTTGTACATATGTCTGATATGTGCCACAACATGGAGGCAGAGCAGCGAATACTTCTTGTTCTAATTTTTGATATGTTTGGTTGATTTTGTCACTGTGAACGGACAGAACACAGCACTTAAAGCCGTTTTTCATGTTGGAGCGTAAACTAGTCCTTGACCCAGTTTAAGAGCAGATCAGAGCTGAGGAAATCTTAGATTTAGAAACTGCAGAGTTTCAAAAATAGCTTAAAAATAGGGGTGAATAAACTGTAAATACCTGTATGTAGCGTTGTTTTACCTTTTCAAATTAAACTATTTAAAAATAATTGAATTCCAAACAACATAATGTAAGAATCTGTTTATTTCACAGACTAAACATTTACAGTAATGTGCAGAAATCCAGAAAACGTCCAGTGTCTGACAGCGCTTGTAATTACCGTGGTGTTGGGAATTAAACCTACTCCAAATAGCATATTTACACAACAGTATTTGTCAAATCTTAGTTCATATAAATTACGTTTTGCTCTTTATACACAAAGCCATTTTATCGGAAAACACATTTACATCAGAATCTCCTTAGAGAGGAACCAGCTAGAGGAGTAACTATAAATACACATGCTGCAACTGCAACAGCTTAAATTAAAACTAAGAAGTCAGATACAGAAATCAGCTGGGTTACAAACATTTCATGTGCCGCTGGATGAATTTACACTGGAATCTTAATTATAGTGGTTCATTAACAACAGCTTTCAGCTCAGTCACACTGCGCTATTGGTCATTTGTGAATTTTTACACAAAATATTTTGAAGGATGGAGACCTATATGCAAGTTAGCGCTTACTGTATGCAAGCAGTATTTTTTCAGTATTTCTAGTGTAATGGTATAATAAATTATATTGCTAATTTGGGTCAAAAAAGTTTAAATGATTACATGTAAAGCTAAACGTCCACATTTACCACATGGATGGTTAATGTAAATGCTCGACAAGGTGAAACTGGTAGGTTTTTCAGTTCCTGGTTTTATAGGTCAACAGCTGCTCGCTGCAGTTTTGACTTCATGCAGATGTTACTAAAACAGGAGTAGACGTTTCAATGTTATGTTGTTGTAAACCAGTCATGGTGCGACTGACAAATCAGAGATTTCACCAGTGGATTCTGAACAAAAGTGGAAGTCTGTGGCACAGAGGAATACACACAATATATCAGGGTTTGGCTACATACGTGGATACAGTGTAACCGGTATTAAACCCTAAGACCTGTTTCATTTCTAAAACACCGCCCTGAAGGCACTTCATCACAGCACTGGTACTGCAGATCATGTCCATATAAAAAGGCATCATCCTCTAGTAAAGAGGTGGTAAAACACGTTTTACCAAATTCTTATCAGTTTAGTGTGTGGATGGAAATAATGCACTGTTGCACTGGTTAAAAATCCTATATCATGTGACGATATGAATGTAAGAAAAAGATAAAACTGCCTGCGGTGTGTCCTGAGGCATCTCAGAAGCAGCACCCACATCAAGCAAATTTCTGATTATTAGAAGAGTGAACCTGCAGCACCCCACAGAGGCCAGGAGACAGCCCAAAGTAAGACTGTGCCCCACATGAGCCATGACAGAAAAACAGTGACAGACTTGCTTAGTGATGCTTACATTTACTACCTCTGGTGATAAACGTGCAGATATTTAAACCACATTCTTCATTCTTTCCAGCCTGTAAAAATGGCACCGAATCATGCAGAAATCAATCCCCCCTGTGAAGTTTATAGTTTTACGACTGGAAAAGCTAAACTACAAATGGAAAATGAGGATTAGAAGCTCTGCACTCTCTTTCTGGAGCTAGTATGCCAAAGGAAACTGCTAATGTCAACCATGGGGATAACAATCAAAACATGTTGGCTTGTTTTAGCAGCTGCATACTTTACAGAGGTCCCACGTCCATCTAAAAAAGAAAACAATCATCCACAAGCTTCAAAATGCAACTTTAACACAAGTTGCAAGTCAAAAAGAGTTAGTGCTCTCCCTTCAGTTTCTGTGTGACACATTTGATGCGGATATTTTCTCTGAGGTTGCGGAGGCGCGCGCTGCGACTTGTGATTTCCTCCACGTAGCATTTGGGGAACCAGCCCCGCTCCCCGTCTGACAGCCTGATGCCTTCCACCCAGCCTGTTGAAACACAGCAGCCCTTAGACACCAAATAAACAACTGATTGTTTAATGCATCCAAGTTCTGTTCATTTAGGTTCAGGTTGGAGTGGTAAAAAAAAACCAGACTCTGCCTGATTCTTACCATCACTTGTAATTGTCTTGGCGTGAAGAATGTCAGCTTTTTCCAGTGTTAACTCATCGTGCTCTTGAGCCTGGTAGCTTTTGATGCACTGAACCTGCGATATATCTAAGAGGAAAAAGCAAGAAGTGAGAAGATGAATGAGGAGGTGAATAGGGTTGCCTTGATTCTTTCTGCACTGATAGATCTCCACTGACCATCATTTTCATTGGCTTGCTCGATGTCTACGAGCGGGTCAGACGGAAACATGGCGGTGATCCATCGCTGCTTCCCGCTCCTTGGCAAACACAAAGCCGACAGGAGCGGTTAAACAACTTAACTTGTCCAGCTCTCACTGAAGCGTTTGACAAAGAGATGGCACTCACTCGGTGTGTGATTTGAGCAGAATCTGATGTTTGAGCTGCTGGCCTTCACACAGCTGTAGGTGGAAGATGAAGCCTGAGATGCCCTGCAGCTTCTGACTGAGATCCTTCACTTTCAACTCTCCGATTTTAGCGTGTACAAACACCATAAACTTCCACGTACTGCAAAGGAAAAGGGATCATTTTAGTATAATGATCAATAGCAAGCAGTACATACAAACTAATGGATAAAAGTATATCTCAGTAAGTTTGAACCACTACCACCACCTGGCCTTGATTCTACATGGTTTGGGGATTCTACAGAAGGAATGAAGCACCAGTCTTTCCCTATTTGTTGCAGGTGTAGCCTGTAATATTGGAAAAACTCCACCACTCCTCCATAAAGAGCATTCAGTACAACTTTGAAATGATTTGCAGGGATCCTTCCTTGTAAAGGGACAATTGAACCAATATTATGGCAGCAAAATGCTGCCTACAGCATAACAGAGTAACCGGATCACCTCACCGTGGGGTTAAAGGTCTGGGAAAAACACCACACTGTCAAACTGAAACAACATCTTTAAACTAGGTGGAAACCACCTTTAAGACCATCCTCTCATACAAATCTCGGCACTTTTACCACTTTTTGATGCTCTGTGGAAATCCTGTTATGACCACGTGCATTTGTTCCATTTTGACAGAACCTTAAACTTCTATGTGAAACTGGGACGACTTTCATGCTAAGGGTCATCAGTCTTGATGAGATCAAGAGACCAAACAGCAGTTTTCGGTCAAAGAGTCCCCAGTTCTCAATAATGAAAGCGGTGGGAGCACAACCAGGACCCCCATTTGTGGGGCTCTGCAACTTGAATTCATGGCCCAGGGTAAGACTGTAAACACAGACACAGACCGGTGGAAATGACCCAAACTGGGGTCCTCGCTAGTGTGCCGCTCGCACTTTACTGAAAATGGATGAATTTTTCTGGCCACATCTTTGGCACTTTTCATGTTATGCATCATTAGAGCAATATTTCAGCTTGTCTTTTTGTGCACAATGAATATAACTCACTCCTTCCTCCTGGACAGCAGCAGGCAGTCATTGAACAGGTGGAGGTACACTGGCTTGGTGGGTAACTTGAGCTTTGATCCGGAGATGCTCATTGTCTGAGTGTCTACTTCCAGGAGTTCGCCGTGCTTTACCAGCCAACGTGACTGGGAGATAAGAGGAAAGATCTACAAAGAAAGGAAGCAGGCTCCGCTTTAATGAAAAAAAAAAAAATACAAAAATGTGATAATAAGAGGAACCTTCAAACGCTTCCCTCACCTTGCCCTCAAAGTGGATTTTCTTGTTGAGATGGATGAGTTCCTCCATCCTTTTCATCGACTGCACACTGGAGTTACATTCTTTGATGATCTAAGAAGACAAATACCAACATGGTGATTACTGTCGTGTCTCACCAATGATAATACTGGTACTCATCCAACTGGCTATTACAGATGATAATCACCACCTTTTTTAGCTCATTGAAAGCTTTCGTGGCGGTGTCCTCATCTCGGGAACCCGGTGTTGTCCTCTTTAAGATATTCTGAAAAGTAAAGATGGTTTTGAAGATGTTCCAAGGAGTAAACAATACTTTTGTGCGGTGATGTTGGCGGGGAAAAAAATATTATCCCGTATACAGTTCCGTATGATTGGGTTTCAACTGGAATTCTGCAGTGAATGTTTAAGCGTGTACCTCCACCAGCATTTTAAGCCGCGTGATCCTCTGAAACGGGAGGATTAGGAAAGAGGTCAGAGGAAGTCTTTGGCAGATGGGGTCCTCCTCCAAGCGAGCCAGGATGCCGGGGAAACGCGGGTTTTCGTGCCTGAGAGGACAAGGCGAGAAATGTTTTAATGACTTTCAGAGAAAGTGCATCAAAATTCCAGCATCCAATTCAGCTTGAGAAAACATGCTCTTAGTCGAGATGAATCATCTGCAAGTTAAGTCATGCAGGCGTGAAAATACACCAGAGCACTCTCAGACATCCACACAACAATCAGACTTTATGCACTGCGGTCAAGCACATGTGCAGATGTGTGCTCACATCTCCCGCGGCTGATGTGTTTCTACACTCACAGCAAACGCTGGTATGTCTGCTCCTGGTAAGCCTGGTTGGTGACATAGGGTAAATAAACCCTTCGCAGAGACGGGCAGTGGTCCAGGACGATGTCGCACACATCGAAACGGAGAATGTCTTCTTCCAGCCTGTGCTCCAGATCCTGAAGAAATCTACAGGCAACAAGCGAGGAGACACTCAGAGAAGGAGATGTGATACCGGAGATGTTAGCACACGCCGAGCTCAGGGTAACAGAAGGACGTCAGCTGCGTGTTACTTCACCTCTCACTGACATCTTTGACTTCGGGCAGCTTGGAGAAGAGCCACTGCTTTTCCTGAGCCCCGAGGCACTCTGCGAGCTCCGGTGATAGCATGAAGTGGTCCACTGCGATTGTCAGGCTGCGAATGTACGACGCCTCGGACGTCACCAGCTCAAACTTTGCCTGAGTTTAGATAAAAGCAGCGATTCAGCTTTATGAAGAGTGAAACAGAGTCCCCCATGAAATGAGACGGAAACATAATATTTTACTCACCTCCTGTAATTTTCTTTCTTCATTGCTGAAGTTGTCGAGCTGCCCGCTGCTTCGAACGTCAGGTATATCCTGCCACAGTGCAAAAGCAGAGCCTCGCGATGAGCGAAAGGAGCTGGATGGGGACAGATTAGATGGAGACGGGATCCCATCGGAGCCCTCCTCCCTGAGCCCCTCCTCCTCTGTGCCTGGCTCCTTCCCTTGCTGCCTCTGGATCTCTCTATTGATGGCGACATCGCTGTATTCCTGGTACAGAATCGCTGCAAAAAGAACAAGTTTGTTCCAGGAAAGCACAGGTAAGGCTTTGTAAAGATTGGAATATCGTACAGTTTTGGAAAAAACAAAAACAGTAAGTGAAGCGAACTTACAGCTGGGTAAAAACCGTGACAGTCGATTTGAACTAGGAACAGATGGATGTGTGTTCAGGTCCTCCTCTATGGATTTCTTACGCATTCTGTGAAGCGATGGGAAATGAAACTCTATCTTTGATTTATTCTTTACAGATTTTAAGGACCTATATTTGCTGCTATTTACCCAAGCTTGGCGCTCCAGCGTTGCAAAGGCATCCCATTGTCACCACTGGGAAAGGAAGGCGCCGGTCCCACGGGACTCTGGGGAGCGCTGTCACTGGAGCCTCCTGAGCTGCGCTGCTTTGAGTTTGACTTATCTTAGGAGAATGAAACGCAGATGGTGGATGTGAGATTTATGGAGAATAAAGTAATCTTGTGATTTATGACATGACCTACTGAGACCTACTCTGAGAGACTGCGTGCAATAAAGGAGACAAAGAACTGTTGTATTTTCTTTTTCATGACTTTTCACACTAAGGATTAACCTGATGCTTCTTTTCTGAGAACATAGGAAAAGCTATTTATCGCTGTCAGCTTCTACACTCTCCAGTCAGCCTGTGCTTGGTGTTTGGCAGCAATAGCAAAGTCATTAGAGATGATGATTTTATGATTGTTGTCTGAGTTGTTAGGCTTTGTTCCACTAACATTCACCCCTCGAGGTTAAAGCACAGCAGAACTTTTAATGTGGCTGAATCCTGCAGTCATTACTCTTGCCTCTGCTCAGTAAATGCTAAATTTCTAATTGGCGTTAAAGATTGAAACTTTTGGAAGAAGTAAATGAATAAACTGGCCCAAACAGCATCCTGTGGTAGTCATCTTATTAAGTCATCTTTAATTTGTCTCACTGATCTGTTATAATCCGTTGAGCTGTTTTGGAAAACTCTTGATTGATCCATCACTGTTGTCTACTCACAGTCGGTGTTGGGGTTGAGGTTGCTGGAGCTCTGTCTGTCCCTGGAGGCTACCCGAGCAGAGAGCGACTTCCCCAGCTTCAAGGTGAAGGAGTTCTTCCTTTGCGACAGCTGAAGCCTCGATATTATCTCTGAAGCTGAGAAGCGCCGCCGTTCCTGGTCGCCTTGGCGGGTGCGTGACAAAGAGCTCCCTCCACCCGTGGCGATCGATGTGTCCATGCTGCCGCTCTCCTCCCCTACACACGGCATCGAGTCCTCTATTATCTGCAACGGTTCTTCGGGTAGATTAAAAATATCATCGTGACTGGTGTTTGAGAGATCTGTAGCACCGTCTGTGGATGAGGGACTTGAAATGGTCTCTAGTGAAGATATTCCGCTGAGGTCTTCCTCTAAGAAAGATGCAAAAGGTCCAGGAAAGATGTAGTCTGCTTCCAGGACTGGGCTGCTGAGCGATTCATCACTCGGACTGTCTGGGGAATAAACCTGCATCTTTCTCCCTGCGCATGAGAAAATTACTTTATTAGATGAGGAGAAAAAGCATGTTAAGGAGCTTTAGAGCCTAATTTGCCAAATCAAACAAAAGGTTTACACTCACGGATGGATTTCTCTTTCAGGGAACACTGTGATGTTCTCCTCTGAGGCTGGCAGGAGTCTGGGCCCTGAATGCCGGGACATTCTGGTGACGACGGTAGCTGAGATTCCAAGGAGTCTCTGTTTGTGTACAGAGAGGACAGAGGGAACGACAGAGGGAGGCTGAGAGCAGCGTGGAGAGGACGACATACTGTCGTGACCGTTCGGGGCTTTTCAGTTTCCTCTTGCGAACGAGTCCTGCTGCCATTTTGGCATTCAAGCTCGCCGTCACCTGCGGCGAGTGTGGGAGAGTTCAAATTCAGATTTGTTCCAAGCTCGCTGTCTGTCCTGCGGCCTCTGCTGCGTGTGTCGTTCTGTTCGTTTAGCGTCTGTCTGCAACCGTTCAGAGGCTGCGAGTGTGTTGTGCACTGTGCGTGCGGTATAATGGCCGGCCTCGAGGAGCCAAAACCATTTAATTTGTGAGTCGCTGTTGGCTGTAGCTCAAAAAAAGCCAGCGTTTCCTGCTGGCACACAGCAACGTGCTTGTGGTGACACATGTGGATGAGGCGTCTGTCCTCGGTGGATTCACTCAGACTCTGGGACTCTGCCGAGCCGCCCGGGATCCACATGCTGGGGGTTTCTCCTGGGCAGCGAATGGCATGAAGGTGAGGCTGGAAGTCAGGCAAAGGTGAGAACCCATACCCAGGGAGCATAGCTGAACGGGCACATGAGGGCTAGAAAAGAAGAGAGGGAAAATCACACATCCTTATTTTCTAATTCAAATGCAAATCAGCTGCAGATTGGAACTTTGTTAATAGCTTTGGTAAACGCTGACTCATAAGGGACTGGATAAAAAAGGATTTACAAGAGTGTTACAGCCTCCACGCCATGACTTAAGTCAGCTGGTACTTCTGAACATAAAACAAGAAGAACAACCTTTAACCTTTTAGACAATGGCAAAAGTAAAGTTATGCGAAGGCTTTATAAAAAAACAGGGAAATGATCACATCCAGATAAAAAAACATGACATGTGTAAAATAATCCCACTTAACTTTTTACCCCTTGAAAGCCTTTTATTTGTAACCCTTGAAGCTCTTTTCTGAACTCAGCTTACTGAATAAAATCCAAAGCTAATGAGGGTGGTCTCTGACTATGCAGCTCCCCTTGGAAAACCCCAGAAACTATTCTAACAGTCCTCACACCACATCTTTACTGAGGTGTCACAACTCATCATTAAATGTACAGAGGAGGTCATCGCATGTCGTCTTTATGCAGGAAAGACGACATGTAGAAGTGTGATGGATATACCAGTGAAGCATGCATTTCTGTACATTCATCACACCTAGAATCCACTTATTTATTGTTACTGGCTGCACTTAAAGAAAGCATGAATCTGTATGAAGGCTGTGTAAAGGTGCCACTTCTGGTTTAAGAACAGGACTATTTGTAAGTAAACAATGATTTAAACTACCCTGTGGATGAAACGAGCCTGTACAGAAAGGATGGATGCTGCTACTGTGATGTCACTTATGGGATGTGGACACCTGTTTTGAAGATTTGTTGTTTTTTGCAGTGGCCATCTTGGGTTTTGAAGACTAGTTGTTATGAGTCCAGGGTGGATCTCATACAGCAGTGTCAGTAACATACATGCCCCAAATCATACCCTGGTATATCGTCTGTGTTATTTAAATGGAAAGATCAAAACTGAAGACCATGCCATATCTGAATAAGACTCGAATCTAGGGTTTGACACATACACCTAATTATAAAATGGTCACACATCAAGTGAGCAGTAGGGTCTTTTTTGTATAGACATCTACACAATCTGATTTCTCTTTGCAACGTGAGGGGGGCTCCCTGTTGGCCATTAGGAAGACACTTTGCATTAGCTTCACTTTTTAGATCCGGAGGCAAAGCTCATCTTCTTTAGAAAATCTACATTCAGGATTTAGAACTGCCTAAAAATAGCATTTAATTCTGCACTAACATCTGAAAAACATGGAGCAAACATAATTCCTCCAACCACCTTGCTGGACAGAACGACTACAGCAACAAACCACTTATCTTACAATCGAACATGGTCGGCTGGACGCGGCTCAGTGTTAGCAGCCTGGCTTAGTGTCGCCAGAGGATTCCTAACAATCGATCGAGTGTTACAGTGTTTTCAGTTCTAATAAGCAGCAGTCCAAATTCTGGAGGTTCGTGAAACCATTTAGATCATTTATGGATGGCGACTGTGTGGAGGTGGCACAAGAACGACCTTCTAAAACGCTTTCTTCACATTTTACAACTCGTGCAGCAGGATGAAGGCACATATACAGCTGCATGAAAAAGGACACTGAAACTGACATGTGCAGACATGCGCACACACACACACACACGCACGCACATTTAAGTCTGATGCAGTGTGTCTTCCTGCTCTAATTAAAGGACTTTTCTCCACACAGCATTCACCCCCTGTACTTAACATCTCCACACACACGTGCACACACAGCAGCTCCAGACAGAATACCACAACAGAAGGACAGACGGAGGAAGAGATCGTCAGCACTCTCACCTTTCACCTGAGCTCTACACTCATCTGTCAGTGTGGTTGTTGTTCTGACTTCCTGTCAGCCCGCTGTCTCCAGCAGGCACCTTTAGTGATTGACTATTTACAGTGAGTGTCTGCTGAAACACAGCAGCGGGTCATAAAGTTAGCTCTCCTGACAGGCTCTTTATACACACACACCAGTGGAGCTCTGTCTCTCCTTACACTGCTTCCTGGGCAGGTAATCCTCAACTTTTGGCCTAAACACCTAGTGAAAAGAGTAAGCCAGAGACACACACAAACCCACAGAGGGATATAGAGGTAGGGATTATTAAAAAATAGTTTTTATATTCAGGTCACATCCTCGCAGGATCCTAGGCATGTGGTTCTGGCATAATCACACTGCTGTCGATGGCAGCACACCAGGTTCTTCTGTTTTCTTGGCAATAATAACAAAAAATAAATTTCTTTGTCAGGTCAAGTTTTTTTTTTTTTTTTTTAATATATGTTCTTGTGGCTGAAGCACTTGGCTACACTGTACGTAGCAAACAGATTTGCAAGCACTAACGCCGTTTTCCACACATGCACGCTCGCATTTGTGCCACATTTGTCGACTGTTTTCAGTCACTTCTTTTTTTTTGTTCTTTTTTAATAAAGCTAACTACTGAATGCTCATGAAAAAAGCTGTCTTGCAGTATAACTTGTTAGCACTGCAGAATAAAATATGTAAGCCTGCATGCTTAATTTTAAATCTATCCAGCTTCATTTTATTACTTTAAACTCCTGCAAACTCACAGAGCGCAGAAATAGAGCACTGTATGACAATACAGGGCTGTATGTTAATTTTTAACTTTTCCATCAGTATTTTTCCACAACAGCACACACACACACACACACACACACACACACACACACACACACACACACACACACAGTGCAGGCTCTCTGTAGCCAGAAATTATACCCTTTAATTTGTGGATTTTTATTTGTAATTTAGAGCTTAATCATGATTCTCACACTGCAAATGTTTACGAGACGCTTACATTTTACATTAATGTATCCCATTAACCCGAGTACCTGTAATTGGCATGCGCCTAGTGTCCCTTAAGTGGATAAAAGCATACACTCATGCTTTCACTGAGAGTATGTTTGCAATGTTGTGTGTTTGCCTGGAGAATCACGGACTGGAAATCACAGTTTACCTTGCTTTTTGTTGAGCGCACATGTGCTGTACGCTGTGAATATGAGGTCGTTGAAAAGCCACACCTGTTCTTGTGGCAAAGGTAGGCAGACCAGTCAATCCTATCTCTCTGTTTCTTTCTTACACACACACACACACACATACAAAGACACACACACAAACACACACGGTAGGCAGGCTCAAATGGTTACCTGTTCCCCGCTGCAGACAAAGGCAGCCTTTATCTGTGTACCTGGGCCAGGCCGCCCTGAGCACAGGACACCTGAGAGGGTGTGGGAACTGCTTATACTGATCCACTCACATAGTGCAGCCACTGAGCCATATAAACACATCTCGACCACTGCTGCATAATGACACCAGCTTACTGGTATCTGCATGTGATTACTGGCTGGTTATGCTCTAATCCTGCTGTAGTGTATGTCAAGTATTAGCTAAACCCTCTCTACCGCTGTCGTTTATAGTGCATTGTCTAGCAAATAAGGAAAATAATCTATCCTAATGAATGAATGTTCACATAAGCCTTTAACAGCACGTTAATGTAACATAAATCAGCGCAGCGCATTAGTTTCATCTTCTCATTTGACCAAGAGAAAGATTTAAAGAACTGAAAATAAATCCCACCGCTGTGTTTTATCAAAACACGAAAGCATCCGATTACATGTGCCCCGCATTCCTCGCCCTGATACAATTATATCTATGCACTATTAAAATTTCAATTCCAAAGACGTGTAATTTCCCTTGTCACAGCAGGGTGTTATTTTGTGACTGTTATGGACTTTGCTGCCAGTGTTTCCCCCCCTGTAATTTCACTAGGCTGCTCTAAGACAGCGTGTCTGCATACAGAAGGTAATGAGTGGCGCTGTGGCGTGCATTTAATGCCAGCAGCCGAACGAGGAGCACTTTTAATTGTGATACGTCTCAAAATAATCCTTTAATGGGGATCAGCGCAGGAATATGAGCATAAATCTATTGCTGATTCAGCACGTCGACAGAGCCAAAACGCTGTGTAATCGCATAATTAAAGTTTGTCTGATGTTTGCTGCTGGGAGTTTAAAACAAATGGATTCATTGCTGGAGCTGTTTGTGGTTTATGACAGTGAAGATGTACATGTCTACACTGTTTATTTTACTAATGCTAGGGTGTATAAAGGTAGCACTGCTTTAAATGGGCACGTAAGCAAATCTATCACAAACTTGTTGGTGACGAATCAATATATTATTCAAACATCAACATGAACCCGTCCCACACAGCACTTACTACCGCCGTTATCTCGCTGCGATTGACCTTCGATCTATTAAAACACGGCAACCTCTGCACATTCCCAGATCCCACTCGGATTCAAAAGTTACCTTCTGCCATGGTGCGGCTCCACGGGATTTTTCTAACTGGCTCGCTGACAACAATAAACAGCCAAAGTAATCCAGCTATCAACACAGGCACTGTAATTTATTTTAAGTCTTTTCCACATTTGCGTCTGTAAATACTCACTAGAGAACTGAACGCACATAAATCGGAGCCTGAAAGAAGTAACGCTGATCTGAGCCCAGGAAGACAGCGCTCGTGGTCTCCAAAACTACAAAAACTAAAGGATTTTTATTTTCAGGGATCATAAAACTAAGAAACAGTATAAGAGTAGATCTAGCCTCTTCAAAAAAAAAAAAAAAGTTTTCACTGATGCCATTTACCTGGCCGGAAAACAGAAAAGTCAATGTTGTCTTACATCAAAAACCAGGAAAAATAAAGTGTGGCAAAGATTAGTCAAGACAAAATAGATAACACTTAAAAATGTACATTTTTTAGCTCTTTGGAAATGTGTTACTTCCATATGTCAGATAGAGGACCACCCCCCAACAAAAATCTCTAAGTTAAGTAACACTAAAACTAGGTGTAGTAAAAAACTTTCAGTTGCTGAAATTGAAAAAAATCTAGTCATTTTAAAAATAACAAAAAATGGAAACTAGCTGAAATGATGATCTGCAGTCACCAAACAAACAGAAACAAAGTAAAAATATCAAGCGTTTCATCACCAGCGTGATGAGGATCTGGTGCATTTGTGTTTGTGGGACTGGTGTCTACACGACTTCGGGTCAGCTGCTTTCACAGACTCTCATGTTTGTATTCTATCAAATGTTCTGAACAGCTTTGAATCTTCCCCCCATAAATGAGCCCCACGTTATAATAACTAAAAAGACCAAAACTAACAATGAAAACAATAAATAGAGATAAAGATACTTTGTCATTTAGTGACTGTCCATCAACCAACGTCAAGGGATAAAAGCAGCTTTTAAAAAAACTACACAGAAATAGTAGCAATAAAAAACATGTTTATATGGTTATTTACAAGAATGCAAAGATTACAATAGTGTGCATTTGCTTATATAGTAAATGTTAAACAATAAATGATTAAAGCCACTGTGGAATCCAGCTTAAACTAAACTGAACTTAAAACAAAAACACTGCCGGGCTGAATGGATAAACTAAGATAAACTAATCCTGATCATCAGGATCCAGTATAAACACTTTACTTTCCTAACTTTCAGGCCAATGCACTCTTTGCATTGCTACGATGCTGCAACCCACACAACGCTCTATAACAGGCGCCAGTGATAAAATACAATAATTTAAGGTTTTAAGGTTCCTTCCTTGCAGCGTTAAGATGCCTTATGGCAGAAATATGAATAACCAGGCACAATGAAAAGATAACACACACACAGACACACTTTTTTCCACGAGTGGCCGTACTCAGTGTGTTTGGTCAGACAGACATGGAGTGTCCTTGCAGTGTGGTGCGACCATCTCACGTGTATGTGTGAGATCGCAGTTTAGCTCGGTCACATCGGACCACTAATTGCCAAGCAGCAGGCTAAAGAGCACAGCACTGTCTGCCGAGACAAGACGTGACATCATTCAGCGTCAGGGAAAAGCACCTTCCCCAACTCTCTGTTTTGTGAAATATTTCCATTGAGCGCTGGGACAGATGTGAAACAGCTTTCAAAATGGAAAGCATAAACCGTTTGATGCAGTATTCTGTTGTTGCAACAGCATATTTCACAGCGTGAGCAGTTCTGATGAGCTCCTGCAAGCTGCTGTAGAGCAAAAACGATGTCTAACTAGGTCTAATTTGATGCAAATTATGATGCGTTGGCATACAAACAATTAAAGGCAGCTGGGAACTTGTCGAGAAATTTTAGATCTAACAGAATATTACAGAGGTAGGCATGTTTAGCAAATGAGTAAATATCTTTGAAACTTCTGAAATGATGACCACAACCTTTGGAGTTGTTATTAATGTTGGAATTGAACCTTGTGCTTCAGTGCAGCCACCATAGTTTTATGGATGATTATGACGGCTTAAATCATTAGAAAGTGTTTTGCTATTTATCTGTCAGTATTTTCTGATTGCTTACAGTTGATAACGCAGCTATAATGCAGTTGCACTTTCCCTGCTGATTCTTAAAATATGCAATTAATTAAGGTCAAATTAATTCAGCTGCACTGATGGAAATTCACCTTAGTTCAGGTTTATTTTGTGCACCGCTTCAAATGTGCAACACAGACACGTGTGTGGAAAACCAGGTGGTATTCATGGTGTTTCATTTTAATCTTTCAAAATTAAGCTATGCTGAATTCTAACTAAAAAAGTAGTCCGGGTTGACGGGCTAATCTGTATTTCTTTTGTCAGATCAGACGTGTCAGCAGTTGTAAAGCAGATGAGTGAATTTTAGGTCAGGCAGTTTAGTTTCTTGGTATTCGTACTTCTTCTTCTAGCTTCCACCAGTGGAGACAGGTGAGTACCCTGGAGGCTACCGAGAAGGTTGGTAGTGATGGTATTAGTGGGAGGGGTACCTAAATGTTTACACATGGTGTGGGTTCTCCTAATCCTCCCCTAAAGCCTCAGGCAACTTACCCATGACCTTCTGGGACACTATGAAGATGCATGCTGACAACCCGGCTTATAATCGCACAAAGCTACAACTCAAAAGGTACACCTGAACGTGTGTGTGTGTGTGTGTGTGTGTGTGTGTGTGTGTGTGTGTGTGTGTGTGTGTGGGAGAGAGGGCTCCCGGCCTTTAATTGAAACCGACATGTATAAAGGCCCTCTCTAACCTTGTCTCAGCCAGTGGGCTTCCTGCTAGCAGGGATGAACAAACAGCGAACCCTCATTTAACAGCCTGGAAAAATGGCGACCATCTCACGCGTAAACGCCAAGACTTTTGGACCTTTAACCTTTCTCCTGCCCCCCGCTCCCACTCCCAGCTTGACAACTGCAGTCAGATAAGCTGATGCACAAGAGACACGCAGCCAGGATAGCAACGACACAAAGGAGCTATTGACAAAACTTATGGAAATAACCTGATCTAATTATGGTGCTTTGTCAGGAGTCGCAAAAGCTACCATGTAGATGGAGAGCCAAAGATCCAACAGGTAGTAAATCCAGAAAATCTCATAATGAGCACCTTCTTACAGAGGATGGTTATCAGAATGCAATGAGATTTGAAAAAAAGGAGAGCTGTTTTAGCAGGTTATGCAGAGATATGAAAAGTTAAACCCAATCAGATTAGTTAAAATACAGCAAGCATGTAGTTTTTATAGTAATACATTCCATTATACATATCATCAAGTCTTCAAATATCCTCTTTTTCTCCAACCAGTAGATAAATGCCTTTAGATATTCATATATATTAGATTTAACTGACTCTCTTACCTGACCAGCTAATGCTAGTATCCTACATTTCTCTTTAGCTATTTGAGCACCAATTCACAGAAGAAGTTCAGGACACTTTACACTGTACCTTAAAATATTAGCAAGAAACCCAATGATATATATCCAGAGGCTGATAAAGCATATTCCTCCATGCTATAAAGTACTTTAAACACACTACTCTTATACTCCTGGGTGTCTTTATTCATTACTACAAACATAAGCAAAGCACTATAATTTAAACTCAGTCCTACATATGCTGCTCTAAATACTCAAATATCTAATATGGATTACTCCGCAGCTGAAAATAGTTCCTGACAAATGATTTGGTTTGTTGATAAAAGTTTACATTTTGTTTTCAAGTGGCACAGTGGTACAGCGGTTGCCTCACAGCAAGAAGCTCCTGAGTTTGACAACCATTTGGCCGGGTCTTTGTGTGCATGTTCTCCCTGTGTCTGTGTGGTCAGACTGGCGACCTTGTAGGTGTACCCTCGCTCTCACCCAGTGGTAGCTGGGGGAGGCTCCAGCCTATCACAAACCACATCCTTTCAACTTGTTACCTGTTACTACTACACCCACCCGCGTTCTAATAACTGACTGCCATTCATGCAATTGCACTGGTTTCTTTTCAGTTTATGGTTTACATGTAAGTCTGCTGAACAGGAGGATGGAGAGTTTGTTAGTTCTTCAACTGTCAATCAGAGCACTTTGATTCCTAATCTGATCCTTTGCCACGAGCTCTCGAGAGTTTGACCTACTTTACACCGAACTGCTGATGAATCTCTCCTATTCATCTGCTCCTGTGTTCGCACACAAGCTCTGTGTTGCACTTTTAACTACAGTATCTCTCAGCACCGAGCCCTACCCATGCTCCTCGCTTTTATCATGCGGACAGGCACGGACAAGCAATAAGTTGTTTTGAAATGTGATCAGGCAAAAATGGAGCACGCCTGATGAGATGACCATTCAGAAATGATTTGTGTTTAACTGAGACCTAAAGCTATAAACTATTCAAAACCAAACTCTGAATACGAGCAGCATCGAGCGGATTAGTGGGTGTGAAAGAGAAGTGAATGGCTTTGAAGGTGGGAAAGAAGACATGCTGCAGATGAATGTGAAAGTAACACCTGGTTTATGTTTTTTTCCTGAAGAGCACAGATGTGCAGAAAACATTTTAATGAAGGGCACTGCTTCCAAACCCAAGAATGCATTATCGTGCATGAGCCCAAATGTGAACACACACTGCGTCTCACTGGCCAAGTCAATAACCTGGGGCTACAGTCTTAGACAGGTGTGCAGCAACACAGTCAGGGCAGTGCTCTGCACACATCGCCCCCGGGTTTAGATTTCAAAATTCTGTTGGTTTTCACCTTTGTATATGTGCCAAAAAGCCCTCTGACAAAGCCCGTGGACTGCTGCCTAAAAAGTAAAAAGTTTATGTTTTCAAAGCGAGGCTGGAGCCTCCTGCTTGCCTCAGAAAAAAACGTTTCCAAACACAAATCAAAGCCATTGCATTGCTTATCATTATTAACTGAGTGCAGAGGCTTTTAACTCAGTAGGTGGCCTGTTTCAGAGTACAGGTTTTGAAGACAAGTTCACGTCCAACTCGAGAGGCGCCCTACCCCCAGATGATACGCAGGAGACACTTTTCCACATTCCCCGGATGACTCGGCGCACTCATTCCTCTGAAATTGACCGCTAAGCTGAGGCAGGAGACAAACAAAGAAACTCGACTGCACACAAGCAGGAGCAAAAGGCTGCTATTATGGGCTGTTAACACTGCTGCTATTTAGGCCACAAGCCAAAAAAAAAAGGAACATGACCAAGTAAGTTTAAAATATCAGTGTCACTCATGGTTAAATGACAGGTTGCTGTCAGTCAGTGCTGCTTAGTGATCTTAGCCTAGTTTTTAAGGAAAACAGGTGAGTGAGGAAACCAGAGCAGAAGCACTTATGACAATGTTTGTGAGCATCTATAAATCCCATGAGGTAAACAGGGGAGCAGTTGCACGCAAGGTTAGCAGGGATAGGTGAGGTGGGAGGATCGTGAGGTGTGGCATCTAGGATTGCTTTCCTAAACTTTTCACACACACACACACATGTGCACACACACACACACACATACACACTCAGACAGCCAGTGTCTGAGTGGCAGGTGATGGGGCAGGTGCTCTGCAGACATGCAGTTGTGTGGGGGAGGAAGTGTTGGGGAAAGGCAGCGCTCCTGCGGCAAGCAGAGTTATAAATCTGTAATATCAGCAGGCGTGTAGAGTGAAATCAGAACTTCAGTCGTTTGCTGGGAGGCCAAAAAATGTAGTCAGAAAGAAAAACAAATCAGTCATCAGACATCTTTCTTCCCCTCCAATGAGAAAAAAGATAGATAGATTATCAAGAGGCGATCTCCAGCCTGTAATAAAGTGTAGTAAAACAGTCCAAGGTCCTGATTTACACTTTCTGCCCGTATGATGTGCAGATGGCTCATTCGAGACACACACACCGCAGTAAATCAGATAATCCACAAAAACGCTCACAGCTATCTAATTGTGCTCCAGTCAAAATATGAATCTCCAGACTATCCATACACATCATCATCGTCGTCGTCATCGTCATCATCATCGGCAGCAGTCAACGCACATGACAACGCACTTAGTCATCAGGATAGCAGACAGAACGCCAGCCATCACCTGGGCTCGTGCTTTTGCTGATGATAGTAGAAAGACATTCAGAACAAGTCAGAGTTCTCTCTCAGTGGGTGAGCGAGAGAAACACAGCAGCTTCCAGCTATTAAATGTCATCAGTGCATTACTGTTTTATTCAGTGATGGAGCGGCGTCAGCAATTTGGCCAGTTTGGGGCGTTTGAATAAGCCCTTCGTGTCACATATGCAGATGAAGGCATTAATTAATACAAGCACTCACACGTTTCGAAGCACACCGAGCCAGAAAAGGGAAGGGTTAGTAACAAGCTCTTAGCCAGGAGCCACAAACACAGAGGTGGTTTTGAGTATTATGCTAAAACCTAACGAGGAGGAGAACTGAGCAGCGTGTTTGAGCTGAAGTGCCAAGTTTCAGCCCTGTGTAGTTTTTAACAACCCTTCATCCAGCATACTGCAGACATGCACTTACCTGCCCCACTCTGCAACAACTCACTGCTCCACTGTAACCATCACATTCAAGGCTCACCTTAGTCTACACTGCCTAGGGAGCAGCTGGAAACATTACAGATGCAAGAAGCAGCTTCTTCCAAGAGAATACATTAAATCAGAAGCAATTTGAGCTGGGTAACTTGACTATCTGCAGACTTTGTCTAAGCGGGGAAACCAGCACAATGGTTAAGCTATTAACTTGATTCTACCACACACATGGCTTTAAAGAATGTGTTCAAATGGACGCCTTTTGTTGGTAGACAATACACCATCGTGGCAAACAGATCCCTGATAACCCGTCTCAAAACTATGCTTCCTGTATCCAGCTGAGAGTTTATAAGCTGTCATATTTATGCAATGCACCTGACGAGATGCACAACACTACTTTCCTCAAGTGTATCACACAAAGCACAGCCTGCACTCTCAGGCAAACTTCCACTCACAGCAGCCGTCTGATATCAGAGAGAAGATGGAATGTGTGTGTTGATTTCATGACTTAATTTGTTATTTCAGAGTTATTGCTGGTGTTTGTTTAGTACTGTACCTCAGTGGCGTTAGCAGCCTAATGTGTGTGCTGAATGGGGTCCAGCAGCAGTGTGTGAATCCAGGCCATCCCAGGGTCAGACTGGACTCTGTTATCCATTGCTGCCTTGTGTTCCTCCCGGCTTCTCTCCTCCCTCGTCCTCCCTGAAGCTTTGGACACAGCCTGGACTTTTCTAAACTGCACTCCTCCGCTCGATTCTTCTCCGTGTTCTTGTTCCCCTCTCCAGAAAAACAAAAACAGGTTGAGAAAAAACAGCCACCGCTTGCTGCACTCAGAGCTACTTGCAATGCAGATCCCCTCTCTAAGCTCTTCTGCTCTCCTTTCCCTCTGCTTTTCCCCCTCCCTCCCTCTCTCTCTCTCTCTCTCTCTCACTCACACACACACACACGCACACACAGCTACTGTTAGGGAAGTGCTGTCTTATTTTCTCTTATTCTCCTCCCCTTCTCTTGCCCGTTCTATAACACTAATAGTTATTTAGTTTGCCATTTCAGCACCTGCCCTTAGATTGAAAAGGGACATAAATTGGAAGTATAAGGTTGCACTTCTATGGAAGTGTTGAACCACTAAAAAATCTGAATGTGAGGGCACTGGGGTCTCTATTTTATCAGAAAAGTGATTACTTTTGTGTGTGCATGTTTTGGGAGCCGTCCAAATGTGTGACATTTGCACATGGGGATTGGAAGGCAGAGGTTTGCATGTTGGATTTTGTGCGTGCAGCTCCATTGCCAGAAATGCCCCTGGCTGCGGGAGTGAGCGCGCGCCTGCATGCAGCTTTCACCAAATGTCAGACTGCGGACGGTAACGGAGAGAAGCTGCAAAGGAACGCTTGAACCGTTTATAAGAGGGATCAGCGATGTTCAACAACCAAACATGAAGAACAGTTGTTGGGAGTTAGGTTAACTCGGGACATCGGTGTACTCACAGTGGGAGTACGAGTACGACTAATAGTGTATACATATATATATATGTATATATACATATATATATATATGTATATATACATATACATATATATATATATATATATATATATGTATACATATATATATATACATACATATATACATACATATATATATATATATACATATATATATATATATGTATATATATGTGTATATACACTGACTGAACCCTGAAATGCAGCTGTATTTCTCAGTATGTGCATTTGCAACTGAAATGCTAATGCGTTGACTATCAGGCAAGTTTAGAGGGCTTTTTTAAAAATTATTCAGCTGAGTCCTCATCATATGCCTCGTTGCCATGTCTTGCTCGCATGCAAGCATTCCCCCACTTCACTCCAGCAGCCGGTAAATGAGCCAGCCGGTGTCCGCAGCGCATACCTGTGCTCGCTGACATGTACTAACTCACTCTTCCTGCAGGCCATGGCAGAGGAACGCACAGCAATCACAACAATCTAAAGGATGAATGTGGCCAAGAGAGAGAAGAGGAGGAAGAAGAGAGTATGCATTACAAAAAAAGTGACTTCAGGAATGAAATAACGTGGAAAAAAAAGACTGAGGTGGAAGAGGAGATGAGATGAAGTAAAAGTCAGGAGTTGCCCAAGGCCACTGCCATTGGTGGAGTTCTTGTGAGGGGAGGAGGGAGAGGAAGAGGGAAATCATTAACGAAACACCTGTCTGTTTCTGACTCCCAATAAATCAGAGACTTTTTTAATCTGCTGCTGCTTTTTGGGAGGAAGGTGATGTTTTTAGAAGGAGGGCGAAATGAAGAGAAGAAGAAAGTGTAGAAGGTAGATAGTGTGGAAAGATTAATGTTAAGTTCCAGCAAGTACAGCATCTCTGAGGCTCTGAATCCCACGTCGAGGAGGCGTTTACGTTCGCCAAACTAGATTTATTTGATCTAAAATGACAAAACAGCTCATACATAAAATATGGCCTCTGCTCAGGTGCTGTTTCACTCCTGTTTACAGTACTGTACAGTCATACTGTGCAGGACATTCACGTAGAAAAAACTGTCATGCTTAGTGCTGAGTGAAAACGCAGCACAAACTATGTG
Organism: Oreochromis aureus; assembly: GCF_013358895.1. Taxonomy (NCBI): domain Eukaryota; kingdom Metazoa; phylum Chordata; class Actinopteri; order Cichliformes; family Cichlidae; genus Oreochromis; species Oreochromis aureus. The sequence goes on along the minus strand of NC_052961.1, from coordinate 27,726,656 downwards.
ATGATAATACAGTCGGTGAACAATGCCAGCTTTGTGAAAATGAGGGGCAAAAAAAACCCAAAGCACTGTTGACTCTGTTGCTCTTGTTGTAGCAGTTTGTCCAAGAAAGGTGAACTTTGACCTCAAGTCAGCATTCGTCATACAGATAATAACCATACACATTAAAGAGGCAGTCTGCTGAGCGCACACATAAAAGTCTGCTTTCTTTCCATGAGCGGCACTACTGATCCTGTGCACTCCTTTGTTTGAAGCCTTCTGTCCCATTAGAGGAGTTTTATAAAGCCCCCAAAAATATTCAGGATGAGCTTTTGCAGAGTCAAGGTGTAATCCGACTTCATTACATTTCAGGTCCTCTGGGTATCCCAACAATAACTCCAAGAAAAACACTGCAAATCGGAATTTATGTAATTTCAAACTATGCGCTGTCAATACAACATTTGGCATCATTTAAATAGTTCATGTTGTCAGACTTTGAAGTCAATCTGAGGCTGCATGGGACACACACACACTACTGCAAGTAAGTCCCACACCTGCATGGCATCAGGTAGCATTAACATTGCATGCTGCAGCTAGTGGAAGCCAATCAAAATACTAATTTTCCCCACATAAGTTGCTTAATTATTTATCAATACATAGATTTATGCTTTATAAATTCATGCCCTTTGCTCCAGTAAAGAAACATCAGACTCTGATAGTGTTGCAATAACCATGAGATTGAAAAAAATCCCAAATATGTTGGAGAAATGTCCATATGAAGAAGGTGGGCAGGCTGAAGTACACCTGCTTATCACGTATCTGTGCAGATGAATATGTATTAGTGATATGAAAACCAATCCCAAGACAGTATTCCACTTTCTTGGGAAAATTTCACTTATCCGAGATACAAAGGAAAGTCTCATATTCCACCAGCGTTCAGTCCCACTGCTTCTTTTCCACAGAGGAATCCTAACTCATGTTTCCAAGGGACGTGTCACTTCCTTCAGAGGAGGCAATGGCAGAAGTAACGGGAAAGAAGCAGAAAGACAAGAAAAAGAGTTAGTTGTGTTAGACTGACTACAATAAGAGGTACTGAGGAGGAAAAAGCTGACACAGATACCTTTGCTGCAGCAATCACATCAGGCAAATACAACACTAAATAAACTGGTTACACAATGAAATGCAATAAATAATTTCAGATGCCAAAGTCCTTAGTCTGTATGTCCTGTAGGCCTCACATCTAATAAAATGGTTGCTTTTTATCTTCGAAGAGCAAATATGCACATTAAATTCACACAGTGTTGATCTAAGTTCTAAATTAAACTAAACAAAATGTGACTTTAGGGGATTTACAGGATATAAAAATCCCACCATGCCAGGGTTCTGCTGTAATCAAGTTTTCAAAGTCCAATCCAAAACCTGTGTATCCCAAATGCAATGAAACTGCAGGGAGTAGTAGTGTTAGTAATTAGTAGTAGTTAGTAACGTCGAGGGAAAAGCTGCTATTAACTTGGATGGTTTCATCAAAAATAATAAAATGATACTGATATAACTGATTGAAAGTCAGTCACTCAGCATCTACCATCATCAGCAAATAAAATAAGGAGCTTCAAAACAGAGACTCTGGGTAACTAATGTGATACGGAGATAAATAATCCCCATAACTGCGAGCAACTCCGGGCCCACTGACTTCTTACTGATGTTTTGCTGACATGTACTACATTATAACTTCATGTTTGATTAAACAAAAAAAACAAAATCAGACTTTAAATGATCACAGGATTGGCTTAAAAATATGAATTAATATCAATATTTCTGAACTTAAATCATGACATCCTTTTTAGGAATGCCATTCACTTACCTGTGCTGTACTCACCTGTCCTCATCCAGCAACATTCACTACATGAGACACATGACAACAGCGTGGGCCAGAACAAAGGGGACACACACACACATACAGGTGAGGATGAATATACACACTATGACAGTTTATACCCCACGATCATGGCTCGATCCCCGTGGGCAGAATATGAAATTTGACATGTGACGTGTTAAGCTACTTAGTTTGCTGAGCATAATGATTTTTCATTTTATTTAAAGTCGAACCTGAACAGAAGTGCTGACGGATGAAATAACCCGTGCCAACACACATCAGGTCACAAAGTCTGATGATGCAATCAAGCGACATATTTGGCACTGATCCCACATCATCATCCCACATATTAACTCTGATGATCATGCTGTACGCAGCGAGTTTATGACAGCCAGTATAGCCGCAGGTGCTATGCAGGCGGGTGGGTGGGTGAGCTCTTAAAAGCCTTTCAATTGTGGAATTTATTAGTGTGAATCAGCCGTGTCAGAGACAGTGACAGGTTTAACACGGCATGGATCACCTACGTGGAAACAAACTGCAGAGGATTTGTTTATCATGCAGCTGACAAGGAAGCACGGTAACATTTTATTAGAAACTTCTAATAGAAAAGACTTGTTTTTATTTGTTTTCTGCTCTCAGACGCACAAATTTGAAGATGATTTAAGTGAGTTTAATATGAACGTATTTACCTGATCATTACTAACTAGATTTACTTTATATGGAGAAGTGTGTGCTGCATGACCTTGTGTGTGTGCGTCCCATGTTCTTACTGACCTGGGCTGGAGGTGCCTGGAGTGGCAGCGGCGGCCGCTCGGGCTCGACTCACCAACAGGGCCTCCTGGTTTTCAGCCAGAGCTTGCTTAGCCAGGTAGCGCTCCCTCTTCATCTTCAGCTCCAGTGACTCGGGAACATCGGGTACAATCCAGTCAATGGCTCGCAGCACGAAGAACACCACGTGCTGGAGACAGTAAGAACAACAGTAAGAACAGTACGAACAATCTCCACATCAGAAATTGTCATTAATTTTAAGCAAACAGACAGCCGATCTTCAAGCATGAAAATGGAAAAAGAGAACAGTACTTGTAGTTTTATTTTCCACATAATTTGTACAACTGGTGAATTATTTCTTCTCTCTCAGGTGAGCATTAACAAATAACAGTGAGGAAAAGCAGAGAGGAGATAGATAGAGAAAGAAATAAAAAGTGATGCAGATGGAAGAAAACAAAGCTTAAACATTTCACAAAACAATAAAAGAGGACTAAATCATTAGAATCTGTCCAAACAAGCAGAACTGGCATAGAGGTGCTGATGAAAGGACAATACTAAACAAAGATAAAACCACTAAAACAGCCAAATAAACAGAGATGCTAGGAAGCTTCCTTCATACCTCAAATGCAATGATAAAGCCAAGTCTGACTGCAAGGAGCTCCCAGTAAAACAGTGTGTAGTTTCCATTGTTGTCTCTGAATGCTTTGTATCTGAAAAACCCCAACAAACATAATTACAACAAAGTTACAACAAGAAATATTTGTAATACTTGGTGTGTATAATATACAGCAGCAGCACATGAAAAGAACAGTCATAACATTTAGTAATATCACCCACTGTTGGCCAAGGCTATGACCTGAACACACTTAGAAACTTAAATGTTGCTTAGCAACCACAAAATAACCATATATGAGAAGTTGAATTTGACACGTAAGATGAAGGAATAAAAAGGATCATAAAAAGAAGGATCAAAGCAGCATACCTGCACATAGGATACTCTGTGTAGTTGAGGGGGGCGTAAGCCAGGGTGAAGTTGACGTATCCGTTGAGATCATTGTCAAATTTGTATTGATACAGCAGGCGAGGTAAAAAATCTGAAGTGAACGCTATTAGGAAAGCCTGAAAAAGAATAAATGATAATAAATGTTCTTTTTTTCTCATATTGCTATGCAGTCTGGCAATAATGTATTAGAGATGAACTCACATTGGCAATGACAGACAGGTGTGACAAAGCTTCCAGTATGTTAAACCACACTCCGATGTTTTGTGCGCGTTCAGCCACCGGCCGGCGGTACTCGCACACGAACTTGTGGGCATCCAGACGAATCTCCACCCAGTTGTTGAGGAGGGCGAAGAGCGGAGCAAGGGGGAACGCCGCCACAAAGATAGTAATGAACCCAAACTGGAGCACTGCAGCACATGAAATTAAAATTAGATAATTAATCTTTGCTTTTGTTCATCAAACTGGATATTATCTATGTGTGAATTTTTAGTTGGATTGAACTGGAGATCCGATTGAATGCAGTGATATTAAAGTCTGTAAATCCAGATATGGATACTCACCCATCTCCAGGTACTCTTCGAACAGGCCCTCACACTCAACCAGCTTGTAATCTTCTTCCCAGCGCCGAGGCTCATGGGATGCCTTGCCACCCAGCACTTTGGCCAGAGTTCTCTTTTGGCGCCAGGCCTTCACTTTACTGTTAGGGAAGAAAAAGACATTTTCAGTTTAATTCAGTTTTACTTATAAAGGCACACATTCGCCTCAAGGTGCTTTATACTCTAAGGTTAAAACCAAAAAACTATTTGAAAGAAACCCCAACAACAGACAACCCCTGTGAGCAAGCATTTGGCAACAGAGGGAAGGAAAAACTGCCTTTTAACAGGAAGACACTTCCAGCAGAACCAGCCTCAGGGAGGAGCAGCCATCTGCCGCAACCACTTGGGGGTGATGGCAGGGAGAAGATAGCAGAAACAGGAGAAAAGAAATAACTATGGGAGAAAGTGCCAGAGTTTAATAACGGCTAATGACTAAATAGACACGTGATGCAAAACCATGCAGAGAGTGAAAAGAAGTGAGTGAAGAGGGAACGCCCCAGCAGCCTGGACCTATTGCAGCATAACTCCAGGGTCACCTGATCATTTGATGGAATCAGGATAATAATAATAATACTACATTTTATTTTAAAGCGCCTTTCAAAACACTCAAGGTCACTGTACACAGTAGAATAAGGATTTATGTTAGTATGCATTGCAACATGCAATGGCAAAAATGACGGAAACAGCACATTTAGAGGATGTTCATTACATCACAGATATGACACAAGACTATTTTTTTGTAGCTGAACAGCAATCATTGTTCCCCAATAACCACCATAGAGTTTCAATTGGAATTAGTTAACCAAACCTATTTTCTATCACTGGAAGCATTTGTTGCTGATGTAATGACTGCAGTCCCCTCTCATCTTTTATAACACATGCCGCCCCACCACTGAGTGGGGAAATGCGCTTGTTTTCTTCATGCAGTCATCTTTATCTGTTTCACTGCAGCAGCACAAGACCAAATTTCCAGCATCATCCTCTTGGCCACTCCACATTTATGATTCATCACTAACATCAGTTTCATCCACAGTCCATGACTGCCCCTCATTGGCCCACTGTAAGCTGCTTCTCTTTTGTTTAGGTGTTAGCGCTGGCTTTTGTTTGGCTTCTCTGCGTGTAAATCCCATTTTATTCAGCCTGTTTCTGACAGTTCTGTAACAAATGTTGGCTCCTGTTTCTGCCCATTTATTTTTCATGTATAGCAATAATTTCTGTCATCATATCTTTGATTTGTTTATGTGCTACAAAGTAAAAGAGCTGAATCCTCAAGAGTGGTGATTACATAATTTGTTTTGCCAGAGGTTTCAAGCGTATTTACTGAACTGCTCCTCTGCTGCCCTTATTTTACACTTACTGTCTGCAGTAAGTCTTAAAACAGTCACACACAGCTGATGGTGCAGAGGCACATGGATGAGATTTACTGCACTAAACAGCTGGAACTGCAGAACAATATGACACAGCACAGCTACTTTTATGCATCTCCCACATCTGTACCACAGTTTTAGCTTTTATCCTAATTCTGCTTTATTCTTTTCAGTTGTATTTGACAGTCACCGTACTTATTGCTCATGCGTTTGAATCTAATTTGTTTAATTATTATTTTATTACAGGAAAAATGTACTCCTGTCTGTCTGAAAGAAATTTTTTCTCCAAATGAGTAAGATGCCCTGATAAACCACGAAAGCTTTTAAATAAAGGATATTTAAATGTGCCGGAGATTGACAACAGAACATTTTCTATAAAAACATAAATATCAGTTCTCAGTCTTTTAAAAACATGCTGGGATATGAGCTAAAAGTGTAGCAACGTACGGTAGGATGAACTCCTGAACGTTGTTGATGAGCTGTTTTCCCACCATTATGATGAAAAGTTGTTGAGCCAATTCAATGAGGCAACCCCCGGCACCACACTGTAACGCAAAGACACACAGACATGACGCTATGGGGGCATCATTTTCACATCATGCTGGTACGTTACAGGCTATCTAAATCACTCACGTCTTCATTTCTCATCCCGAACAAGGTCCCATAGTTGGTAGGGTAACCCACAAACCTAATCACAGAGAGATCAGTGGCACCTTAAATACTTTCTTTGTCTCAGTGTCTTCATCTTTTCATGATTATCCTGTGTGTTTGTTGTGACTCGTGTGTCTCACCTTCCTTTAAAGAAAGCCACATAAAAGGGAGACGAGTAGAAGTTGACAAACTGGAAGATGAAGACCTTGAAGATGAAAGCGTTGTCATACTGGGTTTGTGTTCTGTGCATCTCTGCAACACAAAGCACAAAACAGTGTTAAAGACACCGAGACAATGTTGCCTTTGTTTTTACTTGGTTTAAATCACTTCAAAGTGATTTTTATATAGATAACAAAATATTATGATAACTGGTTTAAGAGTAGTCAAAACTAAGAAAAAAGGGAAACCACAGTGTAAACTATTTTATTTAGATTAATTTTGGGTGGGGTTTTTTTTTGTGTGTGTGTGTGTGTGTGTGTGTGTGTGTGTGTGTGTGTGTGTGTGTGTGCTTTTACAACAATCAAGAATCAGCAGCAAATATGATTGTCTATCATACTTTCCTGACTGAAATGAGATGGATACATCAACAAGAATCCTACAGATATCCATTTTAAACAGTGGCTGAATTATTTAAACATCAAGATTAACAGTTACAATTTTTGGGGGAGGGGTTAAACATGTACACTAAAATTTTTGCTACAATCTGGTTGCAAAAATATATGCATCCTTAGCAATTTAAAGCCTGACCCATGAAATAATTGTCAGAAAATTATTATTTATTGATTTGGATATATGCAGCTGGTTGCTGCTGTTGTGCTGCCAGGTCCAATTCCTCTTGATCTTCAGTTTTCTAGCAGATGCCTGAAGGTTTTTTTTGTGAAAAATGATTGCTATTTTAGAACTGTTCATAAATCCTCCCAGCTTGACTAAAGCCCTACTGCAGTTCCAGATGAAGAAAAACAGCCCCAAAGCACGATGTTATCACTACCATGCTTCATTGCAGGTACAGTTTTTCTCTGGTGATGTGAAGTTCTGTTTTTGTGTCAAACACGTCTCAAGGAATCACTGCTAAAACCTTCAACTTTGGCCTCATCAGATCATGACACACATCCTACATGCTTTTGGACGCTCTGATGTATGTATATAATGTGTATGTTTAACTTAAGATTGTTGTCACATGTAGTACACAACCAGCTCTTGCCAGAGATTCATGCAGCTCATTTAATGTCGCTGTAACCCTCCCTGGCCAGTTATCTTCTCATCTTTCCCTCAGTTCTGGCAGTAATGGTATTTTTTTTCCATCTATTATCAACAGTGAGATCTGTTTGATGCGTTTGTAAGTTATTTGCAGATCACAAATTTTGTTGTAAGATGCCACAAGGTACACATCAGGAAAATCCTACAAAAACAGCTGAACTTCATTTGATTTTAATGAGTCACTTTAACTGAAGACTAATGTTTAATATGAATTTGCATGTGATTAATCCCTAATTACAAGAAGGCGTGCAGACGTATGCAACCACATTGTTTTAGGTTTTTTTAAATAGTTTTTTTGTGTGTAGACTTTTTATGCTCTCTCTATCTGTACTTTAGAAGAGTCCCATAATTCTGCCACATGATGCAGCCTACTTCGATAGAAACAATAACCATAAGGATCCAACTGAAGAGCTTCACCTGCTCTTGAGAAGTCTGAGCTTTTAGTTAGTGGCAATCAAGTGAAAAGCTGATAACAATAAACACCCATGAGGTTTGAGGTGTGTGAGAGTAGCATTGATTCTTACCCCATTTAGTGAGCTGCTCAGCTAATGCAGTGTAGACCTGGCCCATCAGCAGTATGAGCCCCAGATTTACAATACTGCTGGAGATGTTGGCTATGGTCCCTGCCTGTGTGAGGAAATTAAATGCATGGATGCTTGTATGATAAATAAAATGCAGTGATTTGTAAAATAATTTAAACATGTACAAATATATTGAATTAAAAACAGTACAGACACAACTCAAATGTTGAAACAGAGAAATACTTTGATCTTATTTGACCATATGAACTTAATTTGATGGCAGTAAAAGTTGGGAGAGTGGCAGAAAAAAAAGTTGTGTAAAGCTACTGTCACACTAGAGAAAACAGTGCCTGGAGCCTGCTGTGCAACCAAAATCAATATGATTATGTTATAAGGGTGAACTGTTGTAAACTGCAGGGGCACCGTGTGTGTGTCTGTGTGTGTGTGTGTGTATTCCTGAGGACTGACACTCATGTGGAGTGCAAGATTTATCCAGAGAGTTGCTTTATTACAAACCAGAGGTGTTAAAAGTACAGAGATTCTCCATTTAAGTAGAAGTATTGATACTAAGGTACTCATACTCATCGGTCCAGACAGTGAAAAACATTTAACACACTCACTCGAGTGTGGCTGCCATCCTATTTTAACTGTTGTGTGACTGAGGCCTATGCTGAAGACCTCGAAAACAAACTAGGGTTGATTATCAACAAGCCAGTAACACTGAGCTGTTTCTTGGTATAATGCAAATATGAGAATTTGACTGCAGATCATATGTGTTACATAATATGATAAAAAAGTGTCAGGATAAATTTCTGTACCCAGTGGACAAAGAAGAAAACCAAGACTGAATGGTCATGATCATTGGGCCTTCAAGCAGCACTTTCAGTGATCACAGTTTGTTGGTGATTCCACAAATATAATTTATGACTGGAGTCTATCCCATCTGTCACAGAATTTTATATTCACCAGTTAACCTAACATGCATGTCTTTGGACTGTGGGATGAAGCCAGTGTACCCAGAGAGAACCCACACCAGTATGGGGATGTATGGGGTTGGGGCCTCCACACAGAAAGTCCCCAACTGGCCAGTGGATTCCACCACCACTGCACCACTGTGTTGCCCAAAAAACTAAAAATGTTATATTAAAATGTGATTGCGATAATTGTAAATAATTTAATAATTGCATTCTCTTCTTAGTAACAGTTTTGGAAAAAAGCTCCTATGTGTTTGTAGTATTTCTTTGTGCAAAGCACAAAACAGCTGTAACGTACCTCTGTCCGCAGCACAGGGCTCCCAGAATGAAATATCACCACACTGATGATACCACGGCACACGACCACCGTCACCAGGAAGATCATCACCACACACAGCTGAGAGAAGAGGGGAAAAGCACACCTTTATCTGCAACATAATATGCTCCACACAGCCAGAGGCACACGAAGGTCTGCTCTCATCATCGACACCACGCAGCAGAGTCTAAGATCAAGAAGTCAAGAGTCCAGCATTCTCATTGTCAGATGACATATTTTGGATGCGGCTCTCATGAGGCTCATCATAAAACTGATCCATGTCTGTTGCATCCTGACTGACATCTTTCAGAGCACAAACAAAGTTTTTAAAAGACGGCTTTAATCGAAAGTGCTAGATATGCATATGCTTTCCTAAGTCAGTAGCATTCAGTAGTAGGATTTTTCTAGAAACTGGCAAGCCAACAAGAGCTTCCAACAAGAGCTTGGATCAGGTATTATTCCCATAAAATTTAGTAACAGCTGAATCATTTTTTCCATGATCTTCATTTCTTTGCTTTGTCTGATAGTGAATTCTATTCCTTTCAGTTTCGGGAAATTAACTTGCAGACAAATTCATTCCTTATATCAAAATTCATAACTATCACAACATCAGTACGTTTCCAGCACTCCTTCCACTGAACAAGGAAGAGAATTAGAATTTTAAAAAATTTCCATCTCTAATACTATCATCAAAAGAAGGGTGTAGGAAAAATGATCCTCAGATCTGCATCTACAAAGAAGTGAATCTTGGACACAGCATAAAGTGCGTGGATGAGATGATGGGATCATATCTGGCCCTGTGGGCATGTGACCTGGATTCATTATTAAAAAAGGGTTCAGTTAACAATGCAGGATTTACTGGAATGGCACAAAGGTGTTAACCCCACCTCTATTTCTCAACACAATCACAAAAGCAAAAGCTCAAGAGAAACCGAGACTCCTTACTGAAACCACGTGTAATGAGATTAATGATGAGAAAAGAGAGTCTGTTGTTCGGGAGCGGATCTGGATCTGTTGTATTAGAAAGACATTTTACAGTGTGACAATAATAGTGGTAATTAAACCGTTTAAGAACCTGCATTGTGCCAAACTAAACATAATGCATAGTGTTAAAATGGACCTCGAGTATTTCTTTTACTGAAATACAAAAACAACAAAACAGCAGTACAGTATGTAAAATATTTTAAATAGCCTCACCATCATTATGATAACCATGGAGCCAGTGAACATGCGAGACAGCCTGGTTTTTTCAGGAAAGTATGGCTCTTTGACCCCAGTCACTGGATTTTGCTCCATAGTAGGGGCCATGGCTGCAAACTCCGGCCGGGGACGCTCCTTAAAGAAAACAGTGACGACACAGCGACCATCATCACTGGACACACTCTTCATCGGCTTTGTCCGGTTCACAGATTGGTCTGTAACTTTAGTCTTTGCTCTGTTGTTTACTTTGTTTACTCTGTACAAAACTGAAACTTCCTTGTGCAAAGGTTAAAATAAAATATTAAAAAAACAGAATCCCTGTGGCAAACAAGTGTAACCAGTCATGATGCCCATAATTGTATTACTGGATCTATAATCATGACAGACCTAAGAGCTCTAAACTGAATAAGACCAGTATGATCACACTCATACTGAAAGCAACCAATACCTCCTCTTCATGGAAGTCCATACAGTCCCAGTGATGTGCCAGAGTGGCCATTTTTCTCTTCCAGTACTCCAGAAAGGTTACAGCCCAGAATGACATGAACACACTGAAAAACACTGTACCTGGATGGTCAAATAAGTATCCCAGCTGCAACAGAGAAAGGTACAACCATTAGGTTCAAGTCTTTTTTTGCAGAGTCAGCGATTTGTTCACCACAAAAAGCTTGGTACCTTCGTCAAGGTGCAGATCTCAGACATGTTCCAGGCCTTACATGTTTTGCAGAGTGGACACATGGTATAGCTAGCTCCACTGTTACAGATTTCCTCCCTGTTGACAGACATACTGACACAGATTAGTTACACCTGAGATAACACAAATTACAGGTTTTAAAGCAACACGTATTTGGCCTCACAGATATGTGAGGCCAAATAATGATCAGTGTGGGAGCTAAAGGATTGGGAGAATTAACTCTAATGGATGTAAAGGCTGCACATATACCTATTACGTACTGCTTCCAGGGAACAGATAAGCGGTGTGGAAAGCATTCTCCTAACCTCCTGCCGGGAAACAAAGCTACTGCTCTTTCCTTTATTACAGTCATAGAATGAGTCACTGAAACCCTGACTACACATGGGATCTGCTACAAATAAAGTCTGGACTGACAGCGAGATCTATTTCCTCCTTTTTTTTTAAATAGGAGGATTATTCTGCACTAATTGTCCATTAGAGATGGCTGCTTTTTCTTGTTGCCACAGACTCTCTTTCCTAGGATATCGACTTGTCTCTAAGAAATGAAGCCAGAAAAAGATTGGTAAACAGTTACAGAGGCAATATTACTCTACACAATCTAGGCTACACTTACACTGAGAAGAAAAACCATAAAGGAGAGCCAACTCTTAATACATAATGTATGACAAACCGGGCGCAGACATCCCACATGTAGATTGTATAGTTATGAAGCGAGTCTTTATGCAGAGTACGCTGTGCTTTGAAATATTTGAATCTAAAGTTGTGCTTGTTTGAGAGAGTCTGTAGGTGGAGTTTAATTTCCGGGAAACTGTGGCAGCCCTTAAAACAAAAGTTATAACACATTTATTTGCCTTCTTTCTAAGAAGAAATCAATGCTAATCTCATATGTGCACATTAAGTACAGCGCTGAACTTTGGCTCTTATGTTGGACATCAGTAAGGTTTTTACTATGCGTTTCTGAACAGGCACAACGGCACCAATTCCAGCAGCTTCACTGAATCAATAAGACTCTAAGAAGCCACTGCAGGCAGCAGCTGACTGACAATGATTAGTCCCATTTATTTTTATTATTAGCTGTGTGGATGCGCATTAAATTCAGCTGAATCACTATCAATAGCGATACAATACCCAGCAGGTCAGTGCATAAGTATGTTTAATGTTTATTAAACATAATGTCTGGTTACCATCTGAAACTCCATTGAGGGATCTCACTATGGGAGATTGTTCATGGCTGAAGGCAGGTGGGGGGCTGGGTGATCAATAGTTGCCCGATGACTGCATTGGATTTTTTCACATTTGGCAACCGTTAGCAACTAGTTGCAACTAGTCCTTTTCAATCACAAGGCGATTGCACCTGGTGGGAGACAACTTGTCTCCAAACAATCGCGGTCTGATTCGGTCTGATCTGAGTCTCAGACAGACTGGCAAAGGTTTACAAATAAAGTTATAAATGCAGACAGATTGCCAACATGCTGCAATCAGTTTGAGTGAGCCTGCACTGATTAGCGCAACTCGACTGGGTTATATTCCTAAATAAAAGCGAGGTTGTTGAACGCCTATAATATTTTGCAGTGAAATCACCATCCTGCAACAACTATGTCACTATTTGCAGGGAAATTTCTAATTCAAATCTATAACAATCTGACTGGACTCACAGAGTGCATGTAACTGTCAACTTGACCTCATTCATTTGCAAACTCAAAGCAGACTGACTCCACCTTATTACTGACATTCTGACACATCAAAGCCGGTTTGAGGTTGGCATAACTTTGTATGAGGGTTTCCTGTTTGTTTGATTTTTATGTTATACATTATTAAAGACAAGATCCATGTTTTTGTGTCTATTAAAACGGTGGTTGCTTCACTTGTGTTTAAGCTGCCTGCTTAAACTGACCCCTGTGTGTAAAACTTTAACAACTATACCACAATACTTCATCTAAGTGAGTGCAGTCACACATGACTAGCTGTGTCGTTTCTGTAATGCAGCATTTCTTCATTTAAATTATTTTGTGTTACACAATTAAACACATGCTATGTATACATGATGCAAACTCACGCTGGTGTGTTGGTACCCATGGACATCACTCCAGACACAAAGACCAGAGTCCCGACCACTGCTGCCGGCAGCAGCCAGGCTGTGTAGAAACCTGCAGAGACAAAAAGCTCCATTAGACTGCAGCTCTCAGCTGATGCAAGACTGATGTTCAGTTTCAGCTGCAGTGATGACTTTCATCCTGACAATGATGGTTTCAAGCTCAGGTATAGCCTCTTTGCATATGCTACACCCTCCTCTTAACAGAGATTCATAAAAGAATTTCACTGCTAAAAAATAGTTTCCACTTGTCTCTTTTTGTGAAAAAAGAAAGAAAGAAAAAAGTAATAGATGCAACTCACTGTGGAGTCAATGCCAGGAGGCTGTAGCTTAGATTGCTGTTTTATACAGTATGTTATTTATGTGAGCACTCTGCCTATTGTCCTGTATTAGTTTTGATCCATTTCTAATCATGTTAAATGACTCTGGCGTGTAATACAGACTCCAAGTATTTCTCATTTATTAAAATGAACAGCAGGTTTTTTTTCTAAATAGTGAAAGCTTTGGCCCCCATCAGACTCAAATCAAATCACCAGAATTGTAATAAAATTATAGTTAGCTACTAAAATTGATTTCAACCAAATAATCTGCAAAAACTGCTTTAGTTTGTGCTTCATGGTAATAAAATTACTGGGAAATCAATCGAAAGCTTACGTTGACCAGTTAATTAAACTCAAATTACCTGTCGACAGGGAGAAAACCTGAACAGTTGCACAGATATTTACAATGTTTTCATTTGAGCATTATTGACAAAATCTAAATATTTAATTAATATTATCAGTTATTGTGATACCATCTGGTCTGGATTCAGTAATAGAGGAAGGAGTGGGCTTTTTATCTGAGCCAATTTTTTGAACAACAGAAATAAGAATATAAATTTACCCAGCCAGGCAAAGTAGAGTGCAATCTTCTCTCCAAAGTACTCCCTGATATGGTCCAGTGGTTGATACTTGTACCATTTGCACCAGCGGGCCCAGTAGTAGTAGAGAACCTGCCTCTGGTTCAGCTCGTCAGGTTTGACCTCGTGCTTTGGAAGCTGAAAGGGACCCTAAAGAGAAACAAACATGCTGCTAATGAGAAAGAGAAAATGACACAGTTCAGTGTACAGAACAGATAAAAATAACTCACCTCATGCAGCGGGAAAGCTGCTGTGTACGCCCCTTCATTTAACAGTCTGTCCACTCCGACTTCAGCCTTCTTCCTTTTGCCATATGCTGTCCTGGCAAGAATCTCATAGACCTGAAATAAAACTCTTAGTCTGTTAGTTCAAATATACATCCGATACATTCAGTATACTGCTATTGTCCCATTTGTGTTACTTACAACACGGTGCCTCTGCGTGTTTGTGAAATATGTATCCTGATCTTCCCAGCCAAGGAATCTGAAGAAAGGCGTACATTCAGCAAAACACGCAGCAGTGATCTGATCCAACTGTTTGCAGAAGTTAACTCACCTGCTCATCTTTGACTTGCGAAAGGCACATGTGTAATAGTCCAGAGGCCTGTTTGGCACTGACTCCGTCATTACATTAGGTATGCATAGTTTACTCAGTACCCGAGCAGATGTGTTGAGGTCTAGATGCTGCTGTGCCTGGGACACAAACACAGACACAGGTGACCTCCTTCTATCACTGTAGAACAGCATAAGATGCACATTTTTGGTTCTGAGTGAAAAGTTACGACAGGTTTTCATTGTATTAAGAGATCATCAGAAAATGTTTGCATTATTAAACAGAAAAGTGAGATAGTAAAGACTTTACCTGGTAAACATCAGTGTGTTTTGTCATATTAAGCTGTCCTTGTTTATTCCCAAAATTAGTATTATTATCAACTGGGTTTAACATAATGTAACATATAACTTTAAATTAAACCTATCTAGCCATAAATAGCTGTACTTACTTGCAGTGGAGCTCTAAGGCAAAGCTCCTCAGCATAACACACTAACACATCCCAGGGGGCGCTAATTTTGAGAAAGTGTATGGTCTTCTTTTCATTTGCAGTTTCCTCCTACAAGTAAAGAGAGGCGGCAAAGAAGATGTTTAATCAACAAGTCAGGAAAAGAATTAATAATTTATAATTTAATAATAAGATAAATAATCTTTAATCTTGTCCCCATCACCTTTTCCATGACCAAGCCAACACTCTCCAGGTTCTGAACAAACTTCTCTCTCCACTGAGCCAGTTGTGCTTTCCTTCGTTCAGACCTGCTGCTCTCTTCAGTGGGAACGGCTTCCCCCTCCTCACTGGTAGCCATATTTGTCCCTTTCTCTCGCCGCTTCCTCCGCGAACGAATCTCCCACACCAGCACGAAGTCTGCACCCCAGACCAGAGGAGTGAAAGGTTAAATGAACGAATGACTTTGTCTACCTACCGCTGAGCTGATGAAACCTACCAATCTTAGTTCTCCCGTCTCTGAAGTAATTCCCCAACTGTGGCACTGGTTGCTTACTTCTTGTAGTAGACTGCATATAAATGGGATCATCGCCATCCATATCTCCATCAGCAGCTGCAGCTGAAAACTGACAGTGGAGCCACCATTAATATATCATGAAACTCTGTAAAGCACATGACGAAAACTCTGCTCACTTTTCTGCATTTGAACCTTTTCGCTCGGTGTATGAATGTTTAATTGGCTTTGAGGAGAGGTTTAATTCTTGTGCTAGTACATGTTTCCACTTTGCAGTAATGACACCAGAAAGATGAGCGGAAAACAATCTTTCAGTGCAGTAAAGTCAGGCCTCACCACAAGCCATTATCAGTGTCCTTACAGTACCTTGTGTTCATGTTTATATTACATGAAGGGTAAAACCCCTCAAGACTCACTGCCACATCTCTGAGAAATCAGTGAGGCTAAAAGGGAACAGAATAATGAATACCTGCTGTGTGACAGTGATGCTATTTTATAGATTTATGCGAGCTGAAGAGATATCACACTGCAGTATTGTAGGAAATAAGTAAAGCAGAGCTTACATATCGTGGAGGGATAAAGCTCCCATTCTGCAGACTCCCATAGCTCTCTGTGCTTTGTGCTTCAGCCCTAGTATCCAGATCCAGGAGGACCTCTCTGTCTCCCTTCAGCCGCTCTGAGCTCTTCCTCAACATGATGAAAAAAGCTCCTGTGACTTGAAACAAACACTATGCCTGCACATGAAATCTGTACTGAAGGAATTCAAAGATAACTTCAGCCAGGCTGAAGGTAAGAGATACAAAAAAAAGAATAAGACTTAAAAAAAAAAATCTGGATACTGCTCTTTGCTATAGTGAAAAAGAAGCTGCTGCTGTAGTCTGCATTTGTAGCAATCTGCGCTTCCCTTGTCCTCGTTCTGCTTTTTATCTCTGCATCCATCAGGCTCCTCTGCTCCACTGCAAGAGCCGTGAATACCGTAATGGATCTAGCACGCAGGCAACACCGCGCACAGTGCTGTGCTGCATCTCAGCAAGGAAATGTACATCGCACATTTTCACCTCATAAATAATGTAACAGTTAGTGAGTGGCAGTCCAAGCTCTTATGTGCTATAATAATATAATTATGTGGACATAACGCACTGTGAGAGGATTCTTCTCTTTGAAGTTAATGGGTATTCCTTCATCCACGCAAGCTGTTTCATATACTTCACTGAACTGGTTTGAAATTCTGCAGATAATTAACATAAATTACAGGAGGATGTAGCAAAGCACCACCCTCACGTGATCTGCTCAAAGTGCAGAACAAATTGTGCGCACTTAAAAATGCTGTTGGCTTATACGCAGAGTCCAGAAACTCCACATGTATCAGGAGTATTTGTGCTAAAAGTGATGTTTCTGTGTAGGTTTGTTATGTGTAATAACTTTGCCTATAATGGTAAAAATACTGTAGTCAACAGGATGAATGAAGAGGTTATATATAAAATGAAGAAACAGTACCTACATTACGATCAAACCAGTCCTTTTTGCACACTTAATTTATCTTATAGAACTGTGTTGTTAGAGTTGTTAAAAATAAGTAAATTAATTAATTAATTATTATCAATGAGACTTTTTAGCTGGATAAATAAAGGATATATAAAACTAAGTCACTTTTTGGCACACCACCTCCAGCAGCCTTCCTGCTTTTCATGCTGTTTGCAGTGCTGCAGTCAGAGCAGAGTCGAACTTGTGAGACATGTATGAACGAATAACACAACACATACAGTAACCAGAGTCGTGCTGTCAAAGGGAAACTCTATTTTAAAAACAACGATGACATCACAAGTATCTTTGAGTGGATTTTAATGCAATGCTGGAGCCAACACTGGCGGGTACAGAGTTTGAAAGATGCTTTAGAGCAGATGTGTCGAACTCCAGGCCTCGGAGGCCGGTGTCCTGCAGGTTTTAGATCTCACCCTGGGTTAACACACCTGAATCAAATGATTAGTTCATTACCAGGCCTCTGGAGAACTTCAAGACATGTTGAGGAGGTCATTTAGCCATTTAAATCAGCTGTGTTGGATCAAGCACACATCTAAAACCTGCAGGACGCCGGCCCTCGAGGCCTGGAGTTCGACACCCCTGCTTTAGAGCTTCACCTTAGCTATCCACAACAAACCCGAATTATCTGGATTCTGCTGACTTGATTTAAGCCTTTAAAAGTTTATGACTCCTCACACATTAGTTCATGTTTATTTATGTCATAGTATTTACTGGATGTTATCAGTATAACTTACACTCGTATGGTCTTTTTTTCCTATTTAAGATAACTTTGTGATTATTTAAAGTAACTCTTGCAAATGAGCTGTGGAAAGTTCCAATACTGAACCTTTTTTGCATGTCGTCATCTCCAGCAAATGATGATCGAGCTTTGTGAAAACAACACTATTTATCCAAAGCCAGATTTCAGTCTGCTTTAGGGCACAGCACATAATCTTCATTTTCATATTAAACTTTTTCCTGTGAATTTCCCTACAGGACAAAAGCCTTGATGTTTTACCCAACATCCATCCAACATCTCTATGTTTGTTTAATTTCCTCTTTTTCTTGCCTTAAACCATCACAGCCTCCTTTTCTATCAGTGATGCTGTTTTGTAAAGGTTTACTTTTGGTTTCAAGTCTTTCAGTCTTCTAACCCTATTTATGATTTTGCTCCAGCTGTGCTGTCGTCTTCCTCAGCCTCCAAATTTTGCTTCCTTCCTTTCTTAAGATCTTGAAATTCTCTATCACACATTTTTGTTGCACTCTTTGAATACACAGAACAGAAACACTTTCGTTTAATGCTCTTTGACCTGAAACTGCGTTACTACAAAGAGTTCACAGCTTTTTGTTTTCATGGTAACCTCACAAGCACACTATTACTGTGCTACTAAATAATAAAGATACCTCTGAACAAGACCAGTGGTAACCGTTGCCCTAGCAACTATAAAATTACTATCAGCAATAAAGGAAGTTGTTAACATGTACTCTGGATTGTATCTGATACCATCTTGAACGTCTTCCTTTCACTACAAACTGAGTCAGCTGATACCAAACATCCTTTAAGTCACACTTTTATCGACACCTTGAGCATTTGCAAGGTGCTCCAAACTTAAAAGCTAGGTTGTTATTCTCAGAGTACACAGCTCAAGAGCCATACTTACTCCGCCAAAAGTAAATGACTTGGATTCACATAAAAGCACTTTGGGTGTTTCAGTCACAAGTTACTCACTACCTGTAACATACACGCCATATAACAGCCGTCCCTATACACTTTGGTTTACATCAGGCTTGGATGCAAACTGTTTCTATGACCTCTGCAGGTGTGTCAGCGAAATTACAACAATGACACAAAAACAGTATCTGAAATAGCAAACTATGAATATGTAACAAAGCTCATCTGTCACTGTCTCAGTGTGACATTTGGTCAGAAAACGTTTGATCACTTTGATTTAAAACACCGAAGCAGTGATCGAAAAAATATTTACTTTTTAAGGGATTAGTATTGTATCTTATTCACTTATTCATTTTGTTTTAATTTGTTCTTTTTAAATGCGTGTAAAGTACGGAAAATTAAAAATGAATATGTATTTAAGCTCTACATAGCATTATTATCACTTTGACCTTCAGATCAACCTACTGGCCTTAAAAAAAAGGTCAGATGTCAAATGTGACATGTTTTAAATCTTTACATGGTACTTTCAACAGATCTCATTCAAGACTTCATTCAAAACATAATCTCCTTGGTAGAGGTAATACAAATCACCAAGCAGGTAATTAGCATGTCACAGGGACTACAAAAACAGCAAATTTCCCAGGACAAACTATTAATTGAGCAAACATACACTAGAAATTTATCTAAAACAATCACAGACAATGAGAACACATTTTGTGTTACACTTCCTAAAAGCATAGTGACCTAAGGTGCTCTCTTACCCGTGAATCTTCTGTCCCTGCGCTAACAAAACTGCCCTCATGACTCCACTGTATTGCACCACATTTCACTGGTGTGACCTATGACAAAAAGGCAGCTGTTAAAAACCACAAACGGGCATACTAAAAGCAGAGGAAATGACACCACAGGAGACGAGGTTTGGTTACAGTTCACAAAGATTTATTTGTACATTCGTTACATTAAATGAACAGTATAAAACCTTCAGGACATGCACTTCTCCAAGTGGGAGTTCTGGGACTGTTATGTTTGATTAGTGCTTCATGTACATTTTAATAAAAAAGCTAAACACAATAAAAATACTACATGCAGTAAACTGAAATCAAGAGGCGCTTTTTCATAATGCATTACTTAAAAGATGTCTTCCATCATTGGCCAGCAATGTCTCACCTTCAAAAACACTGCTTAAAAGGACTAACTTTGACTTTCTCGTTATATACAATTCATATTCTCCAACTCTTAAACACATTCATTATTAATCATCCGACAAACATTTCAAGTAAGTCCAAATATTGCAATGCTGCTTTCCCACTGTGGGAGACGAATTTAACTGCACTGCCAACCAATCCTATTTTGGAACCCATTAAAATATAAAAGGATTTCTCCAGAAAACCTTTTCCAACAGTTGACATCACTCCGCAGCCGTCCATGTGTGCAAAATCACTTCTTAATGCACCGCGCACACGGGAGGAACCAAAAGGAAAGCTGAGAATTTAAAAAGGACTGCTGCAAAGCAGAAAAAATAAAATAATAATAATAAAATGCTCAAAAAAGAAGAAACAACTGGTGAGTGTTCTGATGTGAAGTAACCTTTTCACCTGAGATTAGATTTCTTTATAAAATAAAATAAAATAAAAATTATATATACGAATAAATAAACGGAGAAGGTGAAAGAGAACATGGGGCACTTAGAAGAGCTTAAAATACAGATCAATGCAGACATGAGAGCAACACAGTGACATGTGTATAGGGCTTGGGTAACATTTCCATACATATTCAACAGTAAGTAGTGGTAAGATGTATCTGACCCACAGACCTACACCGAGCACAAGCATTGACATTTCTCTCAAAGGACCCAGAACGTTGATTGTTTTAGACCCTGTGAAATTATAAAGTGTAAGGCATTGCTGAAAGAAAAAAAATGGTGCTTAAATTAAATAATTTGGCAATTTAATTCAGTTCAGCTAAAAAAGGCAACATTGTCATCGCAAAGAAAACCTCATATTTATCTCAGCCTTCCAGGAAGAGCAGTCACACGGCACATGCAGCAGCACTTTAATCCTCTAATCAGGCTCAATACTAAAGACAGATTGTTGAACATGCATTATTAATGTCTACGGACAATAATTTCTATGCCAAGTAAATTTTTTTGTAAATTTGTCTTGTAATTACGTATTCTTTCCTGATTAAGGCTTTACTATTAGCTAATGTAACAGGCTATTATTTAAAAGGCTCTAGAGTGTAAAATTTTGAAGGATTTTAAACCTCAAACGTGGTCCTACTTTGGGACTAGTGCAGAGGACGCAGGCATGTTATAATCTAGATGTGTGGCCAGAACTTACAGTACAGCATAAACTACGGATGCAAAATAATAATGAGAAGTCAAAACATTTTTAGCTCTCAGTTATTAAACGACTCCTCACGCAAACCTTAAATCCTCCATTAAAAAACAAAAACAAACCTCCAAACTGGATAATTTGGTAACAACTGTTCCCATTTTCTCTAAAAAGGAAATAAAATAAAACATCACATGTTAATGCAATGCCACAACCAGTACCGCTTAAAAAACAGAAAAAAAAAAGTGCAAGTCGGCATGGAAACCTCCACTCATCTCTGCAAAGTGGAGAAAAGGCAAGTTCGTTGTATTTCCTGAAAGAAGTTATTTTCATCTGAGTGAAAACGTTAAAACTGATAAAGCGAGAACTCGGACAGACGCTGCAGCCATGAGCATGTTATGTAACAGTGCAAGCGTTAAGTATTCGGATATCCTCATTCTCTCCCGGTGATGTGCAGTGTGTATGCGTCAATACTTCAGAGTAACTACTTGCTGACAAACCGAAACTGAATCCCAAACGTACACAACACGTATGTAACCGTCAGTGAATATGCAATGATACTGTGCAGTGCTGTACGTTTGCACTGATGATACGCCACCATTATGGTTCAGAAGCACGTTTTCTAAGTGTTAATAAGCAACAAGTGACTTTTTCTTAACACGGGTGTGTGAGCTGTGCAGAAAGTTCTGGCTATGGAGTGTCAACTTTTTACTAAACCGACAACCAACCATTTCCTGCTTCATTAATGGCTTCTTCGTATATGTGCGTGCATAAAACTCTCATGTTACAGAGAAGCTTCTGGTAATTGATCTGTGTCTCCATCAAGCTTCTTCAATCTGCTAAATAATTTAATTATCATTTTCTATCTATATCTCAATTGTCAAATCATGTGACAGCAAATGTCTTTGATTTGGCATGACTCAGTCTACACTGTTTCCATGTATGAGGAACACCAAAATAACGAGTTATAATGCTGTTTTATCTTACTAAAAGACTCTGCGGTCTTGCATCATTGCAATGTGATGTGCACACGCAGTGCTTCTACAACAGGAAGTTTCTCTGATTACATTTAAGAATCAGAGGTTCATCACAAGCCACATCACATCTCGTTGGTTTATAAGTCTTTTAGTTTATGACTACGCAGTGACACAAACTGTTACACCCCATCCTGTCAAACTATCAGACTCAGCGGGCACAAACACACGCAAATGTGTAGATATGCATGTCAGCACCACGGTTCACGCTGGGCTCTGCCTCGAGCCAGACTGTCGGCTCTCTGCCAGGCGCTCTTCATCAGCTCGAGTGCCTCGCCGCAGCGTTTCTGCACCAATGGATCAGAAACGTCTCTGTGAGGAAGCTCAACCTGTGTGCGGAGAGGGTGCATGAGGGTTACATCTTGACAGTAGTTATTTTCACTGGCTGCAAAGTTGCTCTGTTTTTTCTTAAACACACAACAAGTGACAGGCTAAGCTATGTTGTTACCTGAAAAATGGCTTTCCATGCGTCGTCCAAAGCCTGCAGCAATCGATCTCTTTCTCCACACCCGCTGAAGTACAAAACCCAGGGCGGGAGGAACTGTGCCCGATCAGCCGCAAATTCCTACCAACAAATCAGAGAATAACAGTGAAGCTTATTATAGTGTTAAAAAAGTGTTAAAGCAGTGAAACATAATTTATGCAATGTACATAGGGCAGCTGTGACAGAGTAAGTCATCTACTAAGTGCAAGGTTGGTGGTTCGATCCCTGGCTCCTCCAGTTTGCATGCAAAAGTGTCCTTGGACAAGATACTGAACCCTGAAGTGTGTTCATAGAAAGCACTCAGGCAAAAAAAGTGCTTGTATGAACTTATGTGTTCTACAAAGTGTTTTGAGAGCTTGAGTAGAAAACAGCTGCAGAAGAATGAGTCTATTTACCATTTGAGAGAAAATGAGATAACCCCTCAAACTGAAATCTGATGGCACATTCTGTAAATTTTATTTCCACCAGATCAGCAGTGCAACAGTTCTTGACTAGCTTGAAGGCAACGGCTGTAAACGGCTTAAGCATGAGTTTTATCAACATTTAATAAATTATGATACAACTTCCAGTGGTTCCAGCGGTGCTATACAATTTCCAGTATAGCACAGAGTTTACACCGATAAGCCATGTTAGCAAAACTAACACCAGCTTCAGAAATGGTCACTCACAATAACACAGTACTCCATGTCCGCCTCCAGGCTGACAGCGATGACATCACAGATGTCAGCGCTGCCCAGTGAACGAAAGAAACTCGTCTGGCAGTCCTGATGGCAAGTCAGCAGCTTCTTGTCTGTCACCACGAGACAACATGGGATACACGGGGTTGGGGAGACACCCTGAGGAATGACCTGGAAGCAAGGTGGTTGTATGTTATATTTACACCATGCCTATATAAATATGGGAACAGCAGAAACTGTTGTAATAAATGTGTAATGATCATTTTCATACGGCCGGTACATAGGAGGAAAATAATGCACTTCCTCTTTTAATATCTAAAGTTGACCATAACCATTGCTCTTTAAAGAGTTTTTTATGGTTGGGTAAACCTCATGAGCACTAATGAACAGGCTGTCTTTACCATCTTTCTCTCCTTACCCCTTTAGACACAGACTGGCAGAGTAACTGCATCCACTCAGCCATGTCCTGCTCGTTGTTTGCACTGAGCACCAGCGGGGGGCGCTCTGTCAGGATGACTTGGAAAGCGTGTGGACGTTCTGTGTTGTTTGAGCGACGGCAGCCTCCACAGTGCTCTCCTCTTTTGAAAAGTGAGAGAATACAAAAAACATGAGAAAAAATATATACCAGTGAACTTCAGTGTCTTCGCACAATTGCTTGATGGATTTTGAAGAGTCTGCATCTGAAGCCTACCCCATGGTGACTGAGAGCAGGGGGGTCACATCTGTTCTTTCTGCATACAGGTACAGAATCCCATTACTGCATGACAAGAGAGCATAGTTACATTCAACTTAACAAAAATCATCAAACACATTCAGTTCACCATGACTGCTAAAGTGTGTAGAGGGAAGTGAGGTGTATGGTAAATGTAATCTACACTTTTTGCACATACTACTCATAAAAGTATGTCAGTGGTGTTAATGCTTATCAGTGGTTTATTTGTTTTTTCAAGGAAAGAGACCTCACAAAACTGATAACACACAATGCTTGAGGGTTAATGTTTGATATTAAAAAAAGGAGACAACAACCTGCTCGTACCTGAGAACGAGGTAGCAGTTCTTCCACTGCTCTTTACCCAGGTATGTAGTTCCAGACCGATACTGCAGAGACCCTTCTTTTGTGCTGGAAAATCCTCCAAGATTTGGTGGACCACCTTGGGGAGATAAAGTCATGTCCATAGGATCCTCCCAGTGAACCAGTGAATACAGTTTAATAGACACTTCAGATACCTGGGAACACAGGTAAGGATCAGTTAGCCACCTCTTTTAAAGTCTGCCAAGAAATATGAAAGCAATAAAGCAGGGACTCTCAATTATTCTACAACCCTACGTGTAAAATACAAAGAAAAACAATCATAAAGACGTTTTTGATCTTCTACTGTGATTAATGGGTTTATGAGATGTGCAAGTCACTGCATTTTGTTTTTATTTACATTTTACACAGTGCCCCAACTGGAACTGGGGTTATAATATTTGATGTTACGGATGCTAAGCTGTTTTGAAGGAAAGTTGTTATTTTAGTATAAATATGTACTCTAGAGGACGAAATATGTACATATATGCACCCCTACCTGAACAGGTGCACCAGGAAGTTCTTTTTATATATCAGTAATGACTGAATTGAATGTGATCATCGTGTTTAAAGTTACTTTACCTCGGAGTGAGACTCCTGGGAGACAAATTTGGTGAGAGCCAGTTTTTCCATGGTTGCGTCTGTCAGAACTGAGGGGTACGGAGGCTCTCGACATCCTTTTACCATAGCCGACTTGAGAATAGTCAGGAACCAACTAAGAGTCAAGAAGAAATTGATTGGAGGTCAGAAGGAGGGGGGACTAACAACCATTTGGTGGTGTAACCTTCATGCTTCTATAAAGTCAGTATCTCTCTGGCTCACATGCTTACAGTTGGATGGAAATACTGATTTAGCCTCCTGCTTTGGACATAAAATTAACTTAAGTCACAGAGGAGCCTTCATTTCAGTGCAGATCATTTGATTTCTGACATGTCAGCCCATACATGCATGCAAATATGAGAGAAGAGACTGCGCAGGCATGCTGCAAAGACACAATCATGTCAGATGGACATAAATACTGGACATGTCAGATACTGCATGGAGCTAAACTAGTAAAAAGAAATATGAGGCACAGATATGTACTCACCTTGTCAGCGAGGTGTCAGCTGTGTCCAACAGGAATTTTCTTCGTCTGTTGGTGCAAACCAGAGTTACTGTCTGCTGGTCGAGGCCCACCTAAATGAAAACAACATCATGACTTCATCGGAAACAAAACTGTCATGTTTAGCTTCACAACTCAGAGCATGTAGTCTGTATGAAACACGCAACTTCTGTAATTAAGAGCTTACTGATATGTAGTCCAGCTCGTTATAAGAAACAGCATCTTCTACTGTGTAGGGCTTCTCTGCTGCACCTGCGGAGGAATACGAGACATGCAGAAAGCACATGTTAATCTCATGAGTAAACATTATGTGCAGCCCAAATACAAGTACTGCTCTCCTACTACAGCACATTCAGCTGATGTATTATTCTAAATTATATAAATATGTAAAGATCTTACTGCAGCTCAGATTCTTTTATTTTATTTATATAGTTTTGCATGTATATCTTCTATTTCTTCTGTGTTTCTCATTTGCTGTTATTTCTAATTTTTTCTATTGTTTTTAAATGATCGTTCATCCTATTTATCTTATTTATGTGTTCATTTCTTAACCTTTTAATGTACAGGGAAACATGTGTCTTTACTGTGTAATGACAATAAAACGTGAAACTGTGAAACTTGGTCACCACTGTTCCCAAAACTGTTAAATATATACTATAAATATATATTGTGGAAACAAATGCCATTATTATTAATTCCCAGTTTAAGTTTTGGACTTGTTCACCCCTTATTACAGACAAGACATTCACCCTTTCTAAGCAGGTAGATGTAACAGTCAGTCAGCAGCAGATAAAGAGGCTGCAGGTCCCCCTCCATGTGACCTGTGCTCATCCTCAGCATCTGAAAACGCAAAGAAAAAGCTGAGACAAGTGTTGGGAACTGTCAGCTGTAAAGCAGCCTATGTCGATGTTAGATAAATGACACAATCCACACAGGACTTTTAGAGGGATGCAGTTCATCAGCAGCTTCATTATATTTGCTGATTATCAATGTTACTTAACTCTGTTACATAATGATTTTTGAAGAAATTGGAATAAATGTAGGTATTTGTTTACAGGGTTGGTGTAAAGTGTGAAACATAACCCGTATCCACTTCTCTGATGTCAAACCCAGCAGGTGCAACAACACTAAAACCACCATCCCTTAAAGTTTCCATAGAGTCTTAATGAAGCTGAATTCTCAAGACAATAAAAAAACTCTCTCTCCGTCTTCACCTTGAAGAGCTGCTCCTCATTCTCTCTGAACACATGAATCATAAGCAGCAGCAAGTGATTGTTGTCCACCCTGAAATTTGAACGACGAACACTATTAAACAAATATTAAACAACGATATAACAACAAACAGCTCATTTTGTTCAGCTGCTTACTTAAACTCTGCAGGATGAGAACTTTCAGAGGGACTAAGCTTCTCCTCTTGTAATACTTGTTGTGCTTCTGCGGCTTTAAAAGTCTCTCTGTCTGTTTGTGCGTCTTCCTCCTCCTTCATGACGGGTTCTTGTCCTGCAAGCGCTTCTGCTTGTCTTTCATCTTCAAGGCCACCTGAAAAAGTTTGTGACTGGCTAAGCTCTGTAGAGTCATGGTGGCTACCACCCGTGGGAGCAGAGTCTGGACTGTTGGGGGTAAAGCAGCAAACGTCTGCAGGAACAGGAGAGGTCGGCAGGAAGTTGGGGCTTTTGGCCAGAGGGGAGCAAGGGGTCTCTCCTGGGGCCGGATCAGGTGGTTTACCCCCTGAATCCTTACGAAAGGGCTGCTGTGCAGGAGGCTCGGAGCTCCGATAAGAGCATTTGCTATTTTTGTCCTCCTCTGGATGTTCCCAGGTGTCCTCTCGATCCAGAGCCCCATTGAGCTGGTCAATGACGTCACACAGCGGTTGGCCCAAGCTGTCCATGGAGGTGTCTGTCATCTCTGGGAGTCGCAGGCCTGTTCCATCATCGCGTCCTTCATCCAGAACCTCTGATCCAAACCGGCTTCTCCTCAACTCTCCTTCATCATACAGCTTCACTATAGAGCAGTTGACTAAATCAGCATCTACTGAAGTGATGCTACTTTCCATTTCCACTTGTTCAGAGGAGATGGAGTTATGGGTGCTGCTGATGGAATCTGTAAAGCTCTTTCCACGTCTCTTCTTTGTTGGTTTCCTTCGTTTTGCCATCCTGGAACAACAGAGGCATTAGCGCTTGTTTAAAACACCAGAAATTTGTGCATGCCAGTAACAGAAGCTGTATCCACCCTACCTAATAACCTCAAGTTCATTGCTGTTGATCTCCGTGTCATCCCCTGTGGTGGTGCTACTGTGGCGGCTAGGCACATGAACTGGTGTGACGTCAGCTGAGGTATTGGTGTCTGAGTCCTCGTTGAATGGGTTGTGTCTGAATGTGGGGCTGTGAGGAGACACAGGTGGTGGCTTCACCTTCACAGTGGTACAAAGCACCACAGTGTCGCTTATGACCGTCTGTGGATCAGAGCCACTGGATCGTGGGCAGCTCGCCTGGTCAGTCAGGTCACCCTCTACCATGAAAAGGCACAGAGATTCAATTATTTCATGCAAAAGCAGCAGCAGTTACTGCATTTACATTGACGCCATTGTAGAAATACACAGAATTTTTTCATTTGCACCGTCCTGTTGGTTTGGTAGCAAATATACTACAAAGAAGTAATGTGAAGGAGAATTCTTTCTATTCATGCATTTTTATCAGAACGTGAGAAGTGACCAACAAAACAGCACCACAAAAAAGTCTGTGTATTCCTTCACCAGTGTAGCACAACAAATGTTAGGGACTGCAGAGTTCTTGGTAGGCCTTTGGGAGGGTCAAGAAAGCACAAAATGCAACAAGTAAGACCTCAGTTAGGCACACAGGCAGAGGTTTTCTTTGCACAGGCAGAGACCTAGGTCAAGCTTTATCACTGTAGCTGGTAGAGTTAGATGATACATGGATACGTCTGAATAATTTAGAGGAATCAGTATTTGAAACTAGGGTTATTTATAATGACTGACAAATGTTGTTTTTTTTCAAGCTGCATTTGACAATTATATTCTCATCAAAGCTTCAGAAAATGGACAAGCATGCTTTGTCAAGAATAAAGAGAGCCAGTGGCAGCTAGGATGGCTCTGCAAAAGGAGAATAGCATTTGTTATCCAACAGCATCCTGCTTTTTCTAAAAGGTGGATATCTGGGATTGAGGTACTAAGAACAAGAACATCTGTGAATGACAGAAACCTGGAGTATCTCAGCCCTGATGTCAGCAAATAGAACTATAGCTTAAAGAGTTAGACGACTTTGAGGATTTCTCTAAACAAACGATCTTCTGACCAATAAATTTAGTCTGTGGAATGAATTGTGAATGGTGACAAATTTCACATATGCAGATTGCATGCACATACAGCAGCTTACTGTATACACATGTGGTAAAGTAAAGTTAAAAGCTCATTTGAACTCTGTGACCAAGAGCAATCATCACTCTTGACCTTACACTACAGCTTAGCTCAACCTAGGCCAGTGCAACACATGACACAGGACGACATTACACAAAACGGTGTGCCAGACAGACAGATACACAGTGTACCAGAGACAGACTCAATGAGGTGAGTTACAGCTACTTCAGGAGCATCTCTTGCTGTGGTAAATAATAAGGCATAGTGAGCACAAGGACCGTTCTCCCAACAAGTAACACATGCACAACATGACAGAAAACACATACAAATGAGGGCAAAATTATTAGTCCAACTATGAAATTTAAAGCTTTTGTCAAAAATGTCCCTTTTTTTAAAAAAATAACCAGAGCAAGGAATTTTTCAACACATCATTTCTAAACATACTAGTTTTCTTTAGAAAGCACAAATAAGTTCAATTTGCACACAATAACATTATTATTTCAGAAAAAGAAATCCAGGATCAATATTATTAGCCTCCTGAAAAGCTGACCTTTTCACTTTGTGATGCTCAAAGTAAAATCAGGTTAAAGCTGAGGGTTATCTTCCAATTTACAAAGTATAAAAACTTCAGCGAGGGTTTGAGCCGTCACTTGAGAAATCATCACGCTAAAAACTAAAAAAATCAGTTTAGACTCCAGAAAAACAATTGTTGGCGCTCACAAAGCAGGAGATGATATACAAAGCTATCAAAGCGTTTCCAAAGTGTCATGAAACGGAGTGAGAACTATCATCAAGAAATTCAAAGAGAGCGACACAGCACAGAACAAACCTGGCTGAGGCAGGAAGGGAACGATTTCAAAGACCGAGTCGGGAATTGTACAAAGAAGACGATCACTAGAACCCTGCACAGGAATGGACTGTGAGGTTGTAGACCAAGAAAAACTTCTGCACAGTGAAACACAGTGGTGGGAGAATTAGGCAGTAGGTATGCTTCAGTGTTTCCGGTACTGTGAATCTCATCAAGCTGAAAGGAATCATAAAGAACGAAGGATATGTGAAGATTTTCAAAGAAAACCTCAAGCAGGCCGCAGCAAAACTGGGTCTGACAGCATTAATCCAAACATAAGTCGCTCCTGGAGATGAACTACCTCCAGTTAACCAAAGTGAATGTTACTGACTGGCACAAAGCCTGACTTGAATCCTCAAAAACTGTGGCGTGAACTGAAGAACAAGATCCATGTCAGAAGACCATCGAATCTGGAGGAGCTTGAGAGAATCGCCAAAGAAAAGTGAACTGTGATTGCTCAGCAGACGTGTGAGAGACTTTTTGAAAACTACAACAAACTCCTGCAGGCTGTTATCCAGCAAAAAAGATACACAACTGACTTTTAGCATCAGGAGAGCTGATAACTGTGACCCTGGTAGTTTTTGTGAAATAATTTTGTTCTCTGTGTAAAATAATGTAAGCATCTAAAATAAAACAAGGATGTTTGGAAAAGCTGCGTTAAAACAAATCTTTGGCCTGTTTAACAGCACTTGGAAAATACTTGTAAAAACAAAAATGTTCATAGTGGGGCTTAAAATTTTGTCCTCATTTATAACCCACCCAACACAGAGTTCCCAGGTGAAACAAACTTACTAGTCAATGTTTATGATGACCTTTATGATAAGCCTCTTTTCTAACTGATTTAACATGATTACTTAATAAAGTCTTTCAGCTGGAAGTACCCATGTCCTATGGGTGTGTTTATTAAATAGTACCTTTTCTATGAGATTCACTTTTGTAATTATGGAAGCAAGCACTGGGCTTTTACATTAGTATTAAACGTACACAATGTAATTTAAAATTCCCAGTTATGGGAGTAAATGTACATCACATTCATTCATAAGAAGTCAGTCATGTGTCACAAAACTTCAGATTGAAATTCACCTACAATTCAACTGAAATTACACTCATAAAACTCAACCACTCTTACCCATTTCCCATTAATCAAGTGTATTTCTGTGTCTTGAGATACAATATTTTACACCAGCTAGCAGTTTTTACTGGCAGAGTATCCAGCATGCTTTAAGCACAAACATGCCAGACAGTAGGAGGGAAAGGAAGGAAGGAGGCATGGTAGGACAGGAGAGGGAGGGTTGACCAATGTCCCACCTTCCCAGTCTGCACTTGGCAATGACTGCAACACGGGGAAGATGTCACCAAAATCATAATCTAAAAAAAGGAGGAATAACATTCAACATTAGAGAGAGGTGGAGTGGAGACAGGTGAGAGGAGACTGTGTCAATGTCACAGAAACAGTAAAACAACATGATATGTGGAACACAAAATAACAGAATCAATGCGGAAAAATAGTGGGAACTAAAAAAAAGGAGAACTGGCTTGGTACTTTGTGGGGTGTGAATGGGGAAATGCTTAGTGCTGCAATCACCCTGATGACAATATTCAATGACCAATGGCATCTGCACGCCAAGTCAGCTGATAAAATGCACTTTGATATCTGTGAGTAATAAAAGGCTAAGGTCAAACTAACTTCTGCTTTGACATGCCATTAGCCTGACATCACAGTATGAGCAAAAGCACATGAGTGTGTGATTGCACTGATGCGAACCCTGATTACATCATAAACCCCAAAATACAGCCTGCCATGCCTGCATGTCCTCTCAGCCGAAGAGCAGAATATAAGAGCTAATTCCACACACTGCAGACACAGCGACACTTAAAACTAACACTACATATTTCTAATGGCTATTAAAAAAAAAAAATCAATCAATAAAATCAGAAATTAGGAAAACTGACTACTCAATCTTGACTTTAGGAGCTATTAAAAAAATTAAGAGCCCATAAAGTCGCAAAGATTGCCAAACCAGTTGGTGTATGTCTCTACTCTAAAACACACATAATCAAATCTGAAGAAAAGTAAGAAAAGCAGGGAATAAAAATTAGCTACGGATTAGCACATTACCTTCACTAGAGGGAGCTATGGCACTATCATCCCACTCCAGGTTGGTGGAGGTGAGGGAGGTGAAGGAGTGCAGAGACAGGCTGTCTGAGCTGGGCAGTCTTTCCTCAAAGTCCAGCAGGTTCTGTGGTTTGTAGTATTCTGGCATGTAGGGGGCCACATCTAGATAGGGCACATCCTGAACCACCAAGACCCAACAAAAACATATAGTTATGCTGAAGTCATTTAAGAAATTTAGTTTCTATTGATATGGTAGTGAAGTACATGCTAACCAGCTCCAGATCGAAGCGAATGAACTCCAGGCCAGACACCAGTGTGAGAAAGAGTGTGAGGTGGTCGTGACTGCAGACCAGTGCGTTCCTATCCGTGAAAGAAGAATTTTTTTAAACAACAAAAATTCGTGAGACGTGTTCACAAAAGACAATGTTTCAGTTTCAGTATAACTGATTAGTAACATTTCATTTCCTTTAAGCCATCGCGATCAAACGACTTGATGACTTACTTGAAATAATACTTATGCAGCAGTGCTTGGTTCTCCTGAAAGAGCCGAAGATAGCTCTCTAAAGAGCTCTCACTCAGTGCCAGGTATAGCCACGCACGGCCTACAAACAACAAACATAATGGTTCAGTAATAATTTACTCTCCAAGTACTCCACATGTGTGCGTGCTGGTCTAAGAGAGATGCCTCACTTCGACCAAGGTTGGTTGCTATGTGCTGAAGCTCATCTATCTGCCGCACAGCCTCTCTTCTAGTGAAGTGAAGGACCAGCACCCAGTAGCCTGAAGAAATGTCTTGCAGCCTGCAGTGAAAAGTGTATATGTAAGCTGAAACCAAAAGCATCCACAAGTTGCAACAGATATCATGGATGGACATAAATCTTGCAGAAAAACACAGAAAAAAATACAATTGGTACAAATGTTTGCTCTTTCAATTGATAGACTTTATACAAAAGATCTATTCAACATCTGGATCTGAAAACTGAAGCCAGTGCAGAAGAGATTTCAAACCGCATTCTCACACAGCTGCAAAAAGTCAGAGTTCATAGCAAAAATGGACTGTTCCTCCCTTGATTCATGGCCTCAGTAAACATTTTCTGGAAGAGTTTATGGTCTCAGTTTCTAGGTTCAGGTCTTATGGAAAAACAACATGATGTTTACTTTGTACAAGGCTATGCTTTAGGGCAGGACCATCTTGTGGTTGACAAATCGAACAAGCTGTCTCCACACTCATGGCCATTGATCAATGGCCATTGATCAATGATCAATGGGCTTGGATCGGTGGTTGTTTATCAACGGTCGTGACAATCTGCATATTAATGATCAAGAAACTGACCTCACAGCCCATTGTTCATTCAGAGGGCTGTTTCAGTTATTGTGCAAATGTTCTGTTTATAAGGTTGGGGAAACCTGCAGTGAGCTAAGACTGAAGTCAGTTGGATGAATGACGAAACGTTTCTCTTACTGAAAACGCTACGTCCAGATAAACAAAATCAACCTTTTGGGTGTCTCCACACTTACTGACATGTGGCTTGAAAGCACTAAAATAGCAACAAGTAAAATGCTCAGCTTGATGGGAATTTTGCAAGTCATGGTGTCATGGTAGCTTTTATTTACACTGTGTACAATCTGCTTCTAGTGACCATCTTACCCATATAGCAGAGCGTGGTCAAGGTGTTCACAGAGCCGTTGCAGTACCCTGTCGTGATTCCGAATAGCTGGTGTTTCATCCTCGCAGGCAGCAAAGTAACTCTGCAGCTGTGAAGAGACAACGCTTATCGTTGGTTTGTTTTGTTGTTCATTCACTCTAGACAAATAAAACAGCCACCAACATAAACCATGTAAAGGACCTCTTCCCATGACTGAATTTTTAAAACTGGTCATCCACTGTTATTTGTATTGCTTTAGTTTCATACAACATCATCTTGGATTTCAAACTATCTGTTTGAAATCTAAGGTGCTGTTGTATGAAACTAAAGCAATATAATTGATGATGAAGTTGAAGTATCTTTATGGATGTCATCAACACTGCATGAATAACATGTAGGACAAGGTGTGAGGAAAATTAATCCTACAGTACAACACACAGTTAACCAAGGAATTTAAGCCAAGTCAAGAACTTGCCAAGAAAGTATGCCTTTCATGATTTACATGAAAGGCCTTGACATGATTTACATGAAAGGCCTTGACATGATTTACATTGACAGTCAAGGTAAGTTGGCTGCAGCACAGACCTAATATAATATCTTTGACTCTGGGCTGGAGACTTCAGCTATCCATAGGATATGCATGTATTTCTTGTTACCTATAACAGGGACAGGAGGTACTAAACAAGCTTTAGTTCATACATTGTTCATGTGATTGGTCTTCAATGTGATTAGTGATGAACGGTGCCACTTCTATCCTTGTAGTGACTATTTCATTCCAAATCCCATGTGCTGGCACCGAGGACCAAATAGTGACAGACAACACTGTTTCATTGTCCTGGACTGTCCTGCAAAGCCCCTTGAACTTAATCCTGAACCTAATATAATGTATTAAAATGCCAAAGCATGAACAAACTGTGTGCACTTTTGGGAAAGGTTTGAGGATTGTAACTCAAGAAAGAACGATCATTTATTTCCTGTGACTTTATTCACATGACTAATGTTTGTCTGAGGTAAACACTGTACATTTGCCCAGAAGCTTGAGGAATATCTGCTTACAAGCACTGTAACAGTCCTTCAGGTGTCAGTCCCATAAAACATATGAACATGGTTAATTACAGGGTAAAACCTGGTGAAACACAGTTATTTGCTTGATGGAATAAACACGCAAATATGGAATTTTTCTAATTCAATCACCTGATTATGGGACTGGTGATTTGGACTGGAAAATATAACACAGAGATAAATGAAAATCTCAAGGGGAAGAAAATTAAATATATATATAACAGTAATAATATAAAACGAAATAAAACAATAAATAAAAAGATCAGATTTAAATAATTAAATAAATAAACGTGGTTTTTGAAAACGAATGCAAAATCTAACTGGGAGAGAAGAAGGAAGACGGTGCAATGCTGTCTGTCAGGTTATAGAAAATGTTGTTCCACAACACCAAGCAGAACTGCACATGACTTCCAAAATGGCCCATTACTTACATTTAAAATCAAAAGCAAAGATTTACTGACCTCTTTTGCTACAAAGGTGTAGGATTTATGGTTGCAGGTATGTTTATAACACATGCCGCAGTGAACAAACACAGGGGCTTGGTGTCACTTTTGTTACCATAGCCAAAAAAAGACACAAACTTCTACTTAACTGAGAGCTGGAGCCATAAAACATTATATGAAACATTTACTGCGCTATTTTCTCTTTATCAGTAGGGGCAAGGCCCTCCTGTGTCCTCCTGACTTGAAAGTTGCCCTCTTTAGCAGACAAAAGATGACCTAATGTTAGCTATAGTGATTCAAACGTGATAAAAATCTTAACGCGAAAATGTCTGGCAGTATTTTAGCGGTAACCAACCCAGCAGCGCTTACCTTCTTAACAGAAAGGGAGATATTTTCCAATATACGATCCTTTACTTTCAGTTGATCCATCACTGGTCTGTTGGCAGCTCACAGCAGGCTGTCAGCTGACTCAAAGCACTTGTTTTGCTAAAGCTAACGCCGCCCGCAGTAGCTTGCTAACATTATCCTGCCCACCAATACAACTGGTTTCCAAACTAACAATATAGGACTTTTGTCAGTGTTAGCGACCGACACTAGCTCGGGACCATAGTGCTAACGCCAAGCAAACAGGGAGGCAGTGTAACCTCAGTCACTGAACAGCCCGGTTAACCTAGTGCTGTTCCCCTGTGGCTGTGCATTAGCTTTAGCCACTCGAGTTTTTTTTCAGGGGCTTGCGATAGCTAACAAGTTTTAAAGTTAACCCACATTTTACTCTTAGCAGAACCGATTTTTCTCACACTCTGCGTTTTATTACTTTGACTGCCACTTGTGAACTACGCCTACTTTAAGTCACCTCTTTTTGCTTATTTCCGTAGTTAATTAATCAATGTAACGCATGCTAAGGTTACTTTCATGCTATCATCTGCTGAGTGACAACTGAACTCACGCCGTCAGTGGGTTACGTCAATTACGTCATCCGGTTTGTTAACCGCAGACTGAAGGACCTTAAACTTTCACAAATTTTTATGCTCAGAATAGTGCAAAAACCCAATATCAATGTAAATTAGTGTGTGATTGAATTAATCTGAATGAAGTGATGAATTCGGCACAAGACTCCATTGTTTTAACTTAGTCAAACTTTTTTTTTTCCAGCGGTTCCAGCTCTTCTTCAGAGCTTATTCACCTTGGTGAATGCTAAAGCACCCTGGCTCTTTTTTTTTAAAAATTGGACATATCAAGATTAAGGCTTGTTTACCCCCCCCTTCTAAAACAATATCTAGAGTTTTGATAGTTGTTCATTTTTACTTTTCCCCACATTTCGCTTCTTGTTAAGTATCTGTGCATTAAAATGAGTGTCATTAAACATTTATTTTGCCTTGAACACAAATCATAGCAGCTCCACATTCAGTGGATCAAACCAGTCGTAACATTTCAATGCACACACCTATTGTGTGTTAAGTTACAGAGACAACAGGCATTTCTATTGAGTGGAATGTCAATATTTTATTAAGATGACTCCAACTTATTTGGAAACACATTAATCTCATCAAAAAAACAAATGAGTTGTTGCCATAATCAGTGCATGTAGTTACCACAATAAACTTTTCTGGCTGAAAAATAAAACAATCCAGGTCAGATTTTATTGTAAATTTCTTCCCCATTTCTAAGCAAATGTTTGACTTGAAATATTTAATCAATTGTAAAGCAACTTTAAACAAACACTGACTGACTTCAGAACAGACAAGGGCCACTGAGTGATTCCAAAGTGTAAAAAAAACCTCCCACAACCACCGCATTACAGTCAGCGCCTCTTTTGGCCCTCACACCCCGACAAAGTGAGTTCCCCAATAACAGAACAGAAACAGTCCAAGTCCCTGCATGAAGACTCAAGCCATCACGACATTCATTTCCACTCTTCACACCACAAGTTCACTTCCACAGTCTTATTTTCTCTTCCCCATTGGCATTCTGTATTAGTCAGACTTCTCCTTCTCTTTCATATGGAGGAAGACTACGCTGAAGACAAAGAGTCCAGCCATCATGGAGAAGACACTGGCATAGTATGGGTAGGCTGAGGGGATGAAGCGCTCATACTGGGTGTGCTGCAGGGGACGCACCGATACCTATGGTGGAGAAACACAACTGTATTAGTTAGCAAGCCATACAGCACATCAACTAATAGGTTACTATTACAACAAATGATTGATAAAAGAACAGAGGTAGTAACCAGGATGATTAATTGAGCAATACTTTCCATATTTACCATTTCTATATATTTATCTTATAATAAACAAACTCAACATGATTCAGTCTCTAGGAGGGAACTTCAGATGAACTTGCCTGGGTGGAGGAGTAGAGATGTGTATATCCTAGTCGGTTATAGTCCACTTTGAACTGGAAGACTCCATACACATCAGGCAGCTTGAACTGGACACTGTATTTACCTCCTAGTTGAACAACAATGGAACATTTATCATAAATGCAGTTTGTAAATATGAAGTGAATATGAAGCCAACCCTGCCAAACATTATAAAAACAATACATGTAGGTTGTAAACAAGACGTAAATGAATGCAAATGTATTCTATAATACAATACCATACCATTTTTCTTGAGATAAGTCCTGACGAAGGGATCGATCCTCACAAACTCAAGCTGGATATCATCTCCGTCGAATGGGACCCAACGGCCCTCGGATAACATCTCAATGACAATGCTGTATTCCTGCATGAAAAGGGTTTACAGTGATTGAGCTACACTGCAATAAAAACAAATATATTCACGGTGATGATAACAAACAGACAACAAGACCCACCACGAGGTCGGTGATGGTGTATGCTGTGGGGGCGGCGGTCTCCCCCACGCGATGATGGGTAACAGCTCCCACTCTGAGGACTCCAGCCTCCTTGAACACCCAGCGAGACAGAGCCTCGGCCAGCTCCATGTTCCCTGTCTGCTCGTGCCTGAAAAGGAGACAAACACTGACATCTGTAACCAGCTACATTGTAACCAAATCTAATACCAGTGAATAGTTATTACAATCTTACATTTTAAGACTATTTTCCACCTACAGATTAGCTTTAGGAGGTCAAACGCACTAAACTGCAAACTCAGTGAAACACATTCTAAGCATCTAAACTTGCAGAAATCTGCAGTAAATGTGTTTGAACTTGTAACATTCACATGGCAGAAAAACAAGCCAGGCCATCACTGACAGGAGTACCTCTGTGAACCTGGTGTGGCTTTCTGCACAGCAGAGTTGAAGAAGGCATCGCTGAAGAAGTCCAACGAGCCACTAAATACCACTCTGGCATTGTTTCGAGCCTGGAGGCCAGCGATCAGCAGGGTGTTCTTGCCGACAGCGTGGGGGTACTACAGCATTAAAAAACACAAAACAACAACAACAACATTAAAAAAAATGAGATTAATGTGTTTACTACTTCTGTTCATTCGTAACTCCCAAACGGTCATGGCCAATAGCTGCCCCTCCCTGAGCCTGGTTCTGCATGATGTTTTGTCCTGTTAAAAAGGGTGATACTGAGAAGTTTTTCCTTCTCACTATCCAGTGTTTGCTCATAGCAGGTCATCTGATTTTTGGAGCTTTCCTCTTCACAATACAATATAAAATGCCTTGAGGTGACTGTTGTTGTGATTTAATTCTCTCTATAAATAAAATCAAATTGAACTGAATATCCATTCAGGCTAATAATAGTTATACAAGGATCTCAACTCAACTTGTTTATTATTGGACCACCAGCGTAATTTTGCATTAAAAATAGTTGAAAATAATCCTTAATCATTTCATACTGGGCTTGGTGCTTCCCTGTGGTTCATTCTGTCTGAACAAAGCTGTTTCTTTATTCTGAAACTTTGACCATGTTATACATCGCGGAAAAAATGAGGTAGTGCACAATAAGCTTGTGCCTTTTTCTTCCAAAAGCATTACTAAACAATTTTAATTTTAAAGAGCTACTTATCATACCCGGGACAGTTTCTCCTGAATAAATCATAATTAATTACCCGACATTATCGTGACATGTCAACATTATTACCTGTGAGATGGGTCTGTCAGGGAAAAAGGAGTAGGAGGTAGAGGAGCCAGTAAGGATGTCCAGGACAAGAGGGTTGTCTGGGTCTGCCACCATGCTGGAAGAAGTGAGCCACATTCAATATATTTTCCACTGAGCATGGGAGTTAATCTTTGTAAAAGAATAAAAATCTAACAACACTATCTGTTACATCTTCTGACACAAGTCTCTGCTCCAGCTAAAAGGATGAATTTATCATTTATTACACATCTTAAACAGTGTGAAAATCACTGTGCTTACCCGACACCCTTGAATAAAACAGGTTTCTTGGTGGGTTTGCCGACAATAGTGGGAGCTTTCAGCAGGTTCTCTGGGTCAGCGACAATCAGGGTATGCTGGAGATACGAAAGATCACAAATTACAACAACATAACAAAACTTAAAATGGCAGCTGTGTAAAGGCCAAGCCATTTACCTCTCCAGGATCAGACACATCATAGTTGTGATGATCAATGACGGCAGTCTTTTCCTCGTCAAACTCAATGCCACACTCACTGCCCAGCTCCCTCAGAGGGTCGCCTGTGAAACAAGAACAAAACAAATATACTTGAATGACCATACTTAAACATTTCAAATAATATAATACTGGAACAAACCCTGTTATAAATCAACTGACCGATGTCTGAACTTGCAGCAACCAGGACATTGCCCCCGCCATCAATGAAGGATGTAATAGTCTCCACATTTATATTTCCACCAAAGTCTGCAGATGACAAAAAAGTGTTTACCTTCAGGAAGAAATCACCTGCCACAATTTATTTATTTTTTGTATCAATGTTGTGAAACTCACCTTCAACTGATGGTGAGAAGATAATTAAGTGGTCGTACAGGAACTGGCCATATTTGATCAGTGACAGGGAGGGATCATCAGCGGTCTTGAAGGTGAGGTCAAATCCACGATCTGAAGAAGAGAGATGCATTATAATTAACAGTAACAGTGGCGTACTAAGGCTAAAGTTTTAACACAGTGGTTTTTGAAAATTAGGACATGTTTACTACAACAGTATACAGCAAAGGTGTGCAAGCATGAAATATCCCCGAGTATTACAAAAAGTTGTATTTTCAGACTCATATATGCGTTTTGTTTTACATATCTTCTTAAAACAGTAATATCCCAAACTGTATGAACTCCTCTTTTGAAGACTGCTCCCTAAACAGGAAAGTGGATTTCGCCCACTACTGTACCTACCAGCAAACCAGAAGAGCAGAGGAGCGGAAATGCAAATATGCACGGAAATGGATATATAGTATTCTTTAAATAATTTTCACAACAACAGCATCGAGCACATCTTCATCCATATAAATATATTACACTGAGTTGTAAGAGGCTCAAATGACGTTAGGATAGCGAACATATTACAGTACAGCTAAGCTAATGTTAGCATTCTTGCTATCGTGCATCAACTTCTGGTCTAGCAGTGGCTTTTTGTTAGCTGCCAAAAACTTGCTGACACCCGGTAAACGAGGCATATATACGACTGTACAGCAGAGTAAGTAAAGCTGCAAAAAAAAAATAGTATTATCATACTGACCTGCCAGACTGCGGAAGAAGATTGAATGGGTGTCTTTGATGTTGAGGTTGTCCAGCAGCACCAACGTCTTACCGTCAGCCAAAGCACAATGCAGCACGGAGGCTAACGACAGCAATAAAAGGACGCTATTGTCCAAAAGCTTGAACCGCCTCGTTGACACCATTCCGGTTCGTTTTTTGGACGATGTTAAAGAACCGGACCGGTTCGTCTGCATGACTGCTGTCAGCGACGCCAT
The DNA here is from genome assembly GCF_013358895.1 of Oreochromis aureus. Taxonomy (NCBI): domain Eukaryota; kingdom Metazoa; phylum Chordata; class Actinopteri; order Cichliformes; family Cichlidae; genus Oreochromis; species Oreochromis aureus. Next base: position 27,685,730 of record NC_052961.1, on the reverse strand, counting down.
TTTGCTGCAGAAGTCGACGTCAGCGTTAGCAGTTGTCTAAACTCTGACCCTAAGAGGCAGCCAATCACAGAGAGGAACGCGTCGCCCTGACTGCCAGTCAACCAATAGCGTCAGAGCTTCATTGTAAGCCTGGCAAACAGGTAAGTCCAGGCATTGAAACATAAATGTGCACATTTTTACTGAATATTTACAACCAAAACGGCGTTTAAACGACTTAAACGATTATGCCTTTCAGCTGTCATTTAAGTTATTTCTGTTTTTTCCGATTCGTAAATACTGTATCAGCAAGGCACATAAGCCTTTGTTATTCTTTTTATTTATTTTTAGTAAAAACAAGAGCACAACACAAGCAGTGGCAATTCTTTATTGAGTTGATGGCATCTTCCAGTATAAGCAGTATTAGGGGTTTTATCCGAGCATTCTGCAGATAAATTAATGACACAAAAATCAATAGTGACAGAAAAATCTCTTGTGACATTTGTCAGTTTGTCATCACTGTACACAATTCTAAATTTTTCAGAGGTCACAGGACAAATATACAAATATTATCCAAACACAAGATTTACAACACCTTGCTTCTGTAAAAAAGGCATCAACTGTCCTTTACTTCAGTTTAGTACTCATATATGTTCATGTAGATAGCCTTTGAATAACATTCTCTGCATGAAAATACTTTAAGTACAAGAAAAATATTTTGGATGTTTAAAGAAAATGATTATATTATTATTTCATCATAAAAATGGGAAAAATATCACATAGAATTCTTTTCTTTAAGTTATACTGGATAAGACAGACTTTAAATGTTTTACATAATGGACAAAGCACAGTCCTACACTGAAGTCTAAAAATAAACTACACAAAGTAGCATAACCACCTCTCAACGTTTACAAAAACTACTAGATCTCACCTTGTTTGCTGAAAACAGGACATGACTATTGATCACAAATCTGGAAAGAATTTTTTTCAGGAACAGTGTCTGTTATGAATCCAGTTCATATTTAACAAAACTCATAAACACTTCATTTCTTACTTTTCCTTATACTGTATAAATCTCATTTCATTTACAAGCAAAATGACACACACTTTAACAAATCTGCCCCACTACGACTGACTCTCACACTCCATCTCCTGCTCCTTGTCCTCCTCTACATCTTTTTCATATGTTTTGATCTCAGTGGTGGTCTCCACCTGTCCATCCTCCACCTTCTCCTGAACTGCCTGTTCTGATTCTTCTTGTTCTTGCGCCTCTCCAATCATCCCGTCCTCTGTTTCTCCCTCTCCATCCTGAGCACGGAAGATTAGCTCTCCTTCGTGGATGACCTGTTCGGGTGTGGGTTGCCATGTTGCAGTGGAATCCCCCTCGGCAGTGGTGGCTGCGGTGTACTGGTAGAAGTCGGAATCTGCCTGAAACATGACCAGGGCTTGAGCTGTGTGGATGCGTACGTGCTGAGCTAAGGAGCTGGCATCCAAGAATTTATCACCGCACGAATCACAAGCATACAAAATCTGCGTGTTGGGATCTGAGAAGAGAAGAAGGTTTCATGAACAAATGAAGCATTTTTCAATCTGTGTCCTGTTCTGTGTAAGAAAAAGGAACTGGCTTCTGATGAAGTCTACGGTACTGTTTACAGTGCTGTAATAATACTTCTCATTGAGACCATTTAGATGGTTATGCAAGTAGCTGTGTACTTCAAAATCTGTCACACATACTCATACGTACACATTCAGCTTCTTTTACTGATTATTGTTTTCAGGGTCAATAAATGGACTTCAGCTTATAAGCTTAACACTGCATACTGCTTCTCTCCCAAACCATGTCTGATATTCTGTTTCATTCCTTACGTAACATGTTTTTATAATGCCAGGTCTTACCTGCTTCTTGCACTTTCTCCACGGCCTTGGTTATTTCAGCTTTCAGAGCTTCAGTCTCATCTGCAGAAACCGAAGCAGCCACTGGAACTACTGTTAACAGACACAAACATTTGTCACTGTCTGTGCCTCACTGCCATCTACAAACATCTGTGTTGTTGATTACATTATAGCCTTGAAGATGTAGTCTGACCTGTCAGCTGAGCTACAGCACTGGCCGCCAGGGCCTCTGTCGCCAGTGTGACGATGTCCTCCGTGGTGACGGTGACGATGTTGATCTCGCCGTCAGAGGTGCATGCCCCCGCTCCTCCATCAGCCCCCTCGTCTGCGCTTCCCTCTGACACCACCAGCCGCTTCATGCCAGCCTTGCCTTGGTGCACAGTCTTGACGTGAGAGCGCAGATTGTCCACGCGATTGAACCCCCGACCACATTTATCGCACAGGAAAGGCTTCTCTCCTGAGACAACAAGACAAAGATGAGTAGTGGATTGACGGTGAAAGATCAGAGTTCTGCTGGATGGATACAGATGTGGTGGGAAAAAGAGACTTCACTGCTCAACAGGTGAACCCTCACTCTCCCATTTTTCCTTAAAATAAAAAGCCTTGTAACAAATGTGGTCTTCACCTGTGTGAATGATGATGTGCTTCGACAGGTCTCCCACATTAACAAATGCCTTGTTGCACATCTGACACTTGTGCGGGCGGACGTTGTCGTGATGGCGAATGTGATTGGCCAGTTGACTAGACTGCACAAACCTGCACAAAAACAAATATACGATATTTCCTCTCATCTGCTTTACTGACACATTTATTCATTTTGTTCATAAAAAAAGAATCTTTTAAACTGTATTTTAATCTCTAATTTGGGCAATCTCAGTACTCTCACTATCATTTGAATGAACTATAACAGGTCACTGTTACTTGACCTTTGAGAATTTCCACAAATCTATATTATCTTCAATTCTCATTAACGCCTACACAGGTCAAAACCCTAAACTACACTTAATATTCCCCTCTCAAACATCCCTGTCAAATAATGCCAGTTTCTGTACCTCAGCTATTAGTGAGTTTGAAACCTGAGCCTATCATTGCAGCGCTGTGCCGTGCTGACCTTTTACCACAGCGATCGCAGACGTAGGGCTTCTCTCCCGTGTGCTGGCGGACATGAGCGATGAGGGAGCTGGCCTGAGTGAAAGCTTTACCACAGATAATACAGACACAGGGCTTCTCTCCTGCAACATATAAATAACCGTTTCACTATCATGGGAAGTAGATTATATTCACACAGGGATTCAGATGGAAAAATGAAAATAAGTTCCCCAGAATCCGACTGTCTTGAGAGTACCTGTATGGATGCGCTCATGCCGCTGCAGAGCTCCGGGATCACTGAAAGCTCTCTGGCAGTGCCCGCAGACGTACGGCTTCTCCCCGCTGTGAACCCGCAGGTGCCTCTTCAGATTCCCTAAAAAGCAGGTATCAGCACACACAGATTAGACCAAATGGCTCAAAGAAGAAAAACAACTCTACATAGTAACACACCATCTAAAAGCAATTAAATAATTTTGTTCATGTATGGTCTAACTACTGGATATCACAGTTTATTTTAATAGTATTTATCATTATTTTATTATTATTAGTGATATTATAACTATCACTGAATCTCTAAATATAACATTTGTTGTACTTGCATGCAGTTTAATGGGTTTTTGTATATCTCAAACCATTTTTAAACTGAATAACATTGACTAACACTACCTACTAACGGAAAGGAGCAAAGTAGTTTTCTGTTAGTAAGTACAAAAATAAATAAATAAAATAACAAATCACTGGTGTATGTTTTGATATTTTTTTGGTCCTTAATTTCTCTCAAGATCAACATGACAGGTAGAATCTGTATTCATGAAGAAACAGAGAGCGTTTTATTCACTGTGACAATAAAAATGCAGGGAGAAAAAAGCAACATTGTTATTTCTTTTTTACCTGAAGTGGTAAACTGCTTGCCACATTCTTTGCACTTGAGAGGCCCGTCTGTGATGTGGATTTTTAAATGAGCTTTTAGATTCCCAACCTAACGAGGAAACACAAAACAACAAAAATGTTCCATAAATGACACTTAAGTATATGCACACTTAATCGCGGTGACAGCCAAGCCAAATATGACTTTAGTGAAGTCTCTCTGGCTCGTGTTCTGAGGCAGGTTTGGATAGCACTAGGGATCTAGCCTGGGGACCCTTACTGTATCCATGCCCTGCAGAGGATTTGTACCCTGACCTGTTCTACTAAAGACAGTCATGTTGTTTTTCTCCTATCTCCCTTCCCTCACCCCCATCCAGCCGCAAAAGCGGGTGTGGGAGGTAAAGTCCAAAGTGGTCTTTAGTGGTAACCCCCAAACTGTAAGAGTGGCACCAGCAGATTTCAGGCACATCATCAGAGGCCTCTGTCCAGAAGAGCACAGTCCTGAGAAGACTCATATAAGACTATATATATGTGTCCACAGAAAAGCCAAACCTTTCCAAGCGTACCTGGTTGAAGCGTTTGTCGCAGTGCGGACACTTGTTGCCCTTCTCTGTGTCGTGCGTCTCCAGATGTCGCATCTTGGCCGTGGGGTCAGAGAAAGCCTTCTCGCAGTAGTCGCAGTGGTATGGCTTCTCGCCGCTGTGCACCAGCTGGTGGCGCTTCAGATTGCCCGAAGTGGTGAAAAGCTTGCCACAAACTTCACAGCTGTACCGCGCTTCTCCTGTGTGACGTTTGCGATGCAGGTTGAGCAGACTGATCTGACGGTAGCTCTTTCCGCAAGTAGAGCAGCAGTACGGCTTCAGGGGGCTAGGAGTCAACGACAGCTCACTTTAATTAATCCATCTGCAGAAGTATGCAAAGATAAACGAAATGAATATGAAAAGGAAAAGTCATCCACCTGTGTGTTTTCTCATGGGCTTTACAAGCTGCAGGGTCAGAGAAAGCCTTGTTGCAGTCCCGGCAGCTGAAGGGCTTCTCTCCAGTGTGAATACGCATGTGCCTCTTGAAATTGCCCGTGTGGGTGAATTTCTTCCCGCAGTCCTAGAAAGAGGAAAATATATAGTGAAGCCTTTTAATGCAAAGATATGCCTGCAAATGTGACCAACATTTGCATAAAAGCATCTATGATGCCAAGCTTTGCATGAAAGCTCCCAGCATTGACATTTATATCTTCAGAGCCTGCAGACCAGAGCAGGAAAAGCAGGCACAGCGCGACTTAGGCCGTCCCACAAATCTCTCACCTCACATTTGTGTGTCACGGAGCTGTAAGGCTTTGATTCAGATCGGCTGCTCATGCACGCTGACTGAGCTTGTCTTCCGTCTCTCTCGCTGCTTGAGCTGTCTCCTTCCATTTGCTGACTTATCTCGTCATCCTCCTCTCCATCCCCGTTATCATCATTATCATCAGCCTCCACATCGCCGGCCTCCAAAGAGTGTTCTTCCTGCCCTTCAGCCACCCCTGCTGGCTCTGCCACCTTATTGTCAGTTTTTGCCTGTGATGGGCCTTCATCCTCTGAGTCATTGTCTAGGAGAACAAGAGCAGAAAAGCTCTGAAAATGACAGACTGTCTACAGCTTTGACGGGAAATAGCAATGACTTTTTGAGATATGGGATTGCTGGCTTCATCAGTCTGTTAAAGTGATGACATTCTCTACATCAGACAGAGGTCACTCTTACGTTAATGTTCCCCATTGCGTCTTCCAGACATAAGAGCTACAACTGGGGCAACTAGCACCATCAGCAATGAAACAAATACACACAGCAGGTTTGCTGCAACCTTTAAAGAAATGTGTTTATTCTAATACGAAGCAAATGCTCTAAATTCCATTAGATTAATGTGAAATTACTGCATGTTTGAAAGGTGCTGAAGAAATATTTATGTTTTTAATCACATTTCTGACATTTTAAACTGAATGTAAAAATGTGGAAAACAACGCTCGGATAATCATCCGAGCACTAATCAACCTGAATCTAAAGGTGTTTTTAAATGACTTCGCTTTTCCTGCCTCTGCACAGAGTTTGTCCAGTGGGAAGCTTAAAGGAAAGGGGCGTCCTTCAGGACAGACCGCTCACCAGGTGGGAAGTTTCGTCGAGGTGGTTTTCTGATTCTCCTCCCGCGGGAGCTCATATAAGGCGAACTGCCAGATTTTAATGGTGATTCTAATAAAAACAATAAAATAAGAAATGAAAACACTTCTTTGTTAAGCCATCACAATCATTTGTGTTCTTTCCATTGATTTTAACTCTTGATTTTAAACATTTATGTATGTATTTATTTATATAACCTATAGTTTCTTAAAAACATTAATAATGGCTGAAATAATATATCAAGATATCAAATGCCATCAAATAAAAAGCTACTAGCATCATGTGGATCCTTTCAAACTTTAAACATGCTAGCATACATCATAATTAAATAACTGAGAAGACTTCTATGAATATGTATTTACTCGGTGTGTAGTCGGCATCAGCGGGGTCGTCCTGGAAGGCGGGTCCGTCTAATGCACCACTTTCTTCCTCGTTCTTGACAGACGTCTTCTTTTGAGTCAGAAGGGGGGATGTTTTTGGTGGTCGTCCGCGGCCTGTGTGGGTTCTAGTGGGTTTCGGCTGAGAAACAGGCTTCTGTGTTTCGGCAGAAAGCTCTTCCTCTAAAATGTCCTGACTTTGAATGGCCTCTTTATCCTCTGTGGGAATGCTACGAGGGCACTCCTCGGCTTGTGATGCCAAATCTGACAGCTGACTGTCAGTTTCCTCTTTCTGCTCTCCTTCACCTGTTTTTTCATCTGGTGTGTTAAAGACAGAATAAAAAGTAGGTCATTCTTTCAGAAGAATATTGTAGTAATGGATGCTGGATATCAGGAGCAATATTTCATACACTAGAATGCAGAATCAGTGACGATTGTGTTCCATTTTCAACAAACTGAATACCAATAAGAACAGATAAAGAACCATGTTATGACCTCAATAAAACAACAATCGGGTAAATATATATTAATTTAGAGTTACTTGTCATTTATCTTTTTTAAAGTAGAACAGCATCTGTTAGGACTACTGCCAAACATGGACAGAGCAGAAATACACGTTTGTCACCATGCTATGAGAAGTGATGGTAAAATTGGTTGACAAATTTAATACAAAGCAAACTGATGATTCATTTGAAGAATCAAGGCATGCACGGATTAGCTGAGGACAATGACTATTCAGGTACAGGCATGAGTATTCACCGAGGACCCGACTCACCAACAGCAAAATCCAGTGTTATGACGGACGGGGCTGGATTTGACATCGACTGGTACGCAGAACAAGCATTCACGATTTCTTGCATCTGTAAAAAGTGAGCTACCGACAGCACGTCTTCTACATTCTGCAGACTTAAACTCAGCTTTGCAGTGTACATAAAATCCAGGACTTGACCCAAGCCTGAAACAACATTCATCAAAACAACACATCCAGTTAGACAGCAGAGACGAGGCAGAGATAGGGTAGATCACATAACCTGACGGGGACCGACCTGCTGCATTGCTAATGTCCAGATGTACCACATCCTTCTGGTCCAGGAAGAGGGTGCGGAAGTACACGCTGCATGCAGCCAGCACAGCCTTGTGGGCCTTGAAGTCCACACCGTCCACGACAAAGGTGCAGTCACACAGCAGGCCCTGCTTGCGCTGCCGGTTAAGCTGCTCCAGAACTTTCCCACTGTGCCACGGGAACTCCATCGTCCTGAAGGACAAGCTCTGTGGATAAAACGGATGAAATGTGGAGCATGAGGAAGCCTGAAAAGGCTGTGATGGTCAGGTTAAATCTGTGTCTGCACTGTTCACCTCTGATATAATTATGCATACTCCAACAGCATAGTAGTTTTATTATTGACTGACTGCGGTCAGTCAATAATAAGTCGACAGAAATAAGATATAATGAGTTATAATGAAGTATAAATTCTGTGTCTAGACTATATGTCACAATAAACCATTACATTATTTATTATCCTTATTTAAAACTGGAAAGTTGGCATACTGTGTCTGATTGCTGTTTTAAACACTGAGGAAATTGTGTTCATTTTAATTTCACAATTACCCCTTTTACAATGTATCAGCACAGAGATGTAGTAAAGTTAGCGTCCAACAACGCTAAATCAGTTTTTAAACTCTCTGTATTTGTGGTTTCACAAGCTGTTTTTAATAACAGCAATTGTTATCCTCACACTAATTTGTGTCTTGCTCTGGACTATAACCACGGCTACCATAGTTAACTAAAACTAAACAAAAGCTTAAACTAGCTTTGAAAAAATATTGTAGTTAAATAAATAAAAATAAAACCTAGGCCATGAAAAAATGGTAAACTAACTAAAACTATTTTGGGAATTTGGAAAATAACAGAGGAAACATAAATAAATATGGTATGTGTTAATCTGTTAGAATTTTGGCACAAACTGGCTGATGAGGCCAAATTTTGGATCTGGCATTTGGCATAAATACAGTAATAACCAATACCAAAATGAAAACTGAAACCAATAAAAACTAAACTAAAAAATAAAATAATCAAATCTAAACTAATTATTATTGTTATTAATAATAACAATAATAAAACTATAATAACTATAGTAACTCTGCCACTGGTAAAGTCAAAGTACGTTGTTTCAGTTGTTATGTTAGATAATGACATCTCCTCCAGACTCACAATTGTCCCATGGGACGCAACCTATGAACCAAACTTCACAAACATGTTGCGTGTGTGTGCTTTTAAAGAGAAAAACGGCGTTTTAAAAACAACCACTCAAAATGACTGCTAGCTTAAATCCGAAATGCGATGCTAAAGGCCAACTAAACCGCGAGATACGACATTAACGCAAGGATGAAGCGTAATGTCGTGTCCCGCTGGGTGTGCTGCTATTTTTATTCGTCTTTTTTTTTTTTTTTAACTTGAACGTCAGTTTCTCCACAAGTTTTGACAGCATGGTTTGACGGTGCAATATATCGATTGCAATTCCTCAATCCTTGCAGCTTTGTTATCAGGGATTAATTTAGCATGCCTACATGCGTGTGGTGAGGGAACAAGATGGCGGAGCGGCGAGTCCGGCCTCCCCTCTTGTTTTCACAGCCAGCCTGCTCTTTTCGGTTGTTTAAGAAGCGCCATTTTAACAGAAACCAACTTCCGATTTACCTCCTTGTTATCTCGTCTTCACTCGGGCTTGAAACTGCTGGTCCAAGCGGTCTTACGGAGTGTTTGGCTCAGTTGGGAAAAACGAACCCAATCGAGTTTTTCGGTGATCGATCATACCCCGCTCACTCCATCCAACGCCATCTTCCTCTCTCTGATCGATTGATAGGGACCGGCCGGATGTATCGCTGGAGCACGCGCAGTGGGAACCAATGTTTTGCCGACAGCGGACACGCGGTGTCGCGATACATCAAAGTTACATAATGTGCGAAACTGATACCTTCATAACACAGTGGAGCTGAAATGGATTTGTAATAGGATGGTTTGTCGTTAAAGGCACGTGTAGTGTGTAAATAAACGTTCCAAGTCTAACTTAATAATAATAAATCTTCAAATTTCAAACTGAATCCCTGCGTGCTAAAGTGAGTTATATCTTTAGGCTTTATTTTATACAATCAGAAGATGTCCATGTCTTAAATCATCGGAAAACTGAAGGAACAAAGAGGAATTGCTTTTCTGCTATACGAAAAGTATATTAATACAAGGATAAAAGTAATCCTCCTGTGTTTCTAACGAAAAAGCCACTGCATAGCTCACGTACAGTGGAGGAAATTATAAACAACAATGACTTCCAAATTATATTGGAGAATAGCTCCTTTGAAACCCTGTTCTCCTGAAAGGAGGACACCATGGTTCATAATGCTCCCACGCACAAAAGACTGAATAGAAGCACCTTTGTATATACACCTCTGTGCACCCACTGAATGCCAAGTCCGTCTCATATTGATTTCAAGGGTAGTTTGCCTTGTGGTGCTCAAGGTTTACGCAGATTTTTTTTTTTTTTTTTTCCCAGGATGGTTAACAAAACAGTGGTTTAAGGCAAGTCATACCAAGGATGGTGATAAGTCTCCACAGAAAATTTCTCCAATTCTGTCAAAACTGAAACAATACAAATAAATCTCTTAAACTGCAAACCCATATTTCCTGTCAATAATTTGTAAAATTAGAAGTTCATAAAAAGCATTCTACAGAGCAGGATGGCCTATTGTCAAAGCAGTATCATTTTATTCACACAAATAATATAATACAATAACTTATCATCTTTAGAAGTGACTGGTAAGTTTTAGAATAACACTGGGAGGGGTAGAGGAGAAGTTAACTGATGGTTTATTGGTTGTGTGTCTACATCTTTGTGCAAAATGGTGCTCCAAGCCCTTGCGTCTCCTTAAATTAATGTGTATGTCCCGTTGTGTATGTGCGGGATGAGCTAACTCACAACACATAAATGAGCAGCAACAAAGTGGCATTGTGTCACGCAGAGCACAGTGTCAGCTCTCTGAGTGTTTGAAGTAAAACTGAATGATGACAGTGAGGATAAGAAGCACAGGAAATGGTATGAAAGCACAGAAGTGACAGATCGGACCCTCTCTAGATTTTGATCTCGGTGCGGAAGGTCTGTACGAGCTCATGCTTGGCTGGATTTCGCCGTGCCCGGACCGTGAGGGTCCCCTCGGTGCCCAATGATGATGTCACTGAGGTGGGATCCACGTCCTCGGGTAGCTGGCACTTGTGGGTGAAAGTGTTCATCACTGAACCGTCCTGGGCCAACTGCCAAAACAGAAAACGTTAGAGATTCACGCGATGTATTGTGGAGACAGATGCTTGGTTAGGGTTTATTTAGCTCACATTAACCCCTTTTGATATGAAGATTCACATTGTTTCAACACCTCCCACGCCCCTACCCACCTTTTCCGCACGGACTTCTATCTGGTTGTTGGATGTGGTGACGATGATATCTTCAGGGGAGAAATCTCGCACGTCAACTGTGAACTGGTACGAATCGTCAAGAGTCTTGATATTTCCAGCTCCACCTAAAACCATGGCCAAGATGATGAAAGGATGTTAGAGCACAAGTGATGAATCAGGGAGCTACAATTAACTGTGCGAAGTACGTATATCTCGCACAGTTAACATTCACAGATTTTCATCTTCAATACTTCCTGTGTGAATAAACCCACCAGTCTGAGAACCGCGTGCTGTTCATCACTGGAGTACCTGCAGGTGGTGTTTCATTAAGGATGGGCTACACACGCTCATTTGAGTGAGGGATCTGCAGTTGTGTGTATTCACCAAAATCCATTTTTAGACATGATCAGAATCTCTGCTTTTGCTGCAATAGCGTGACACACCTATTCCACACATTCAAGGCAAACATGGATTTTATTGTCGATTTAATGGATTGAGCAGAGACAAAAGATGAACAAGCACCTTAATTATTACAGTACTGAGGATCATCTGTTTTCCATGGTTAAATAAAACTGCTAGAATCTATGCCGCATGCTTACCAACCTGAGCATGCCCTTGGCTGATCTTGAAAGCTAAGCAGCGCTGGGCTAGGTTAGTACATCAATGGGAGACTGCCTACAAATACCAAGTGTTGTAAGCTTGGGTTGGCTGTAGGTTTGTGGTCCAACTCTTGGCCTCTGCATGCTGAAGTACTCTTGTGCAACATACTTTAACCTCAAGTTGTCTGTTAGATAGAAAGCACTTAGACAAAAGTGCCTCTGTGATTGAGGGGTGTTGTGTAAAGTGCTTTGAGGAGTCAGATAGAAATCAGTTACATTCCCTTGTTGTATGTTTCTTTCGTAATTCCAAAATCTTTTTTTAGCTCTTGTTGTTCATATTCATATACAAGATCAAAAAATATGATGAGTAATAATGGTGATAGTTGATGAGGTGTAAAAATTGGGGTAAAAATTAACTGTGTTTTGAAATTTGGCTCACATTATGGGCAGACATGAAAAAACAGATCATTAATCTGTCCACATTCATCCATAATCTATATTCATTTCATTTTTGCTCTGTTTGGGTCTGCACCACCTCTTTGGAGAATATATCTGACTTTTTAGCTGCTGAGTTAATGACTTTCTCTCCTCAGATGTTCAATAACCAGAAGTTGATTTTTGTTTTTTGTTTCCAGCTGACTTAAGTTTTCTGAGAGCAGTTTGGAGGCAAGAAAATCGACAGCCGAAAGATGGTTTGTGGCTGTGTCGCTCCTGTGAATCTTCCACATGACATAATCATTCAATCCGTGCCCGGTGTGAATTTAAGAATTGTCAAGAGGCACAGCTGTAGTCCCGGTTAAATATCCTTGATTGATAGGTAAGTGAGTCCAGGAAAAAAGTGTGATTTATTTTCTGTCCCTGTGGAGTCTGAGCTCACTGAAAGCCTGCGTGGTGCATGACCTCACACACACGGCAGCAGCCTGGAAACGAGTGTGTGTGAGTGATATTAGCTCTGACTTCACATGTAGGTTAGCTTAATTATGTGACCTCACCTCACTGTGCGTGTATGTGTGTGTAGGTGTGTGTGTGTACACTGGTCACTGGGCAACCATCTGGTCATTTCTCATGCAGGCGTCATCCCAGATACTCAGTGTGTGATGTCACACTGCTGGCAGTCAGTCCAGCATTCCCAGGTTTGCACGTACTCTGTGTGTGCTTGCGTGTGTGTGTGATTGCTTTGCTTTCTTCTCAGCAGCGCCCACCTCACATCTTATCTGCTGCACCTATTACAGCACCAACTGTGGCTCCAAAACAATGCTGGTCTGCCTCTGACACATAGGAGCACATGGACCATTTAAAGATCCGATTTCACACATTCACGCGTCTGCGTGGACCGGCAGCAAAGTGATACGGAGCACTTCACACCAAGTGGACACTGAGTTACTGAAGCAGTAGATGAACCAGGCTGTGTGAAGAAAAAAAATCTCCTCAACCCTCCGTTTTAAACACATATGTAAATTCCTAATAAATTTTTTAAAAAAGGAGAAAATACACATCCAAAAATGGAGTGTGTTCTGTTTCTTCTTTTAGCACCTTGGCTACAGTTTTCCTTAAAGAAACATCTGTCCACACACAGATCAGCCACACCATCGTCTTCCTCTGAAGATATGTTATCACTCCTCGAACAAAAACACACCACTGTACACAAATCGCCTTCAAGCGGGCATAAATCTTCTTTGCCGTCAAAGCTGTTCCTTCCACTCTCTTTTACTATTAATTTTTTACCCCTTTTGTTTACAAAACGAATGCCAGAGACCTTAAATTTGCTTCCAACTTACTGGAAAAACCCAAGGAGTCGCTCCCAGGCCGCATGAACGAGCCAAAGTCCTCAGCAAATAGTCCCCGGCTCTTCTCCATGTATGGGTTACCAGAGGACGTAGTTGAGGATGAAGTCTGGTGGAAACTACGCTCCGATCGATAGGCAGAGGAGTTGGTTACACTCATGGATGGCTGTAAGTGCTGGGTAAGGCAGAGGAGGAGTGAAAAGGAGAGAAGAGGGAGGCGGAGAGAGTTGATTCTTCTTGCGGCTATAGTTGCACACACAGCTCTTCTATTTACCTGTACTGTCTTTTTCTGTCTGTCTATTTATTCTTTTTTTCTGGTTTGCGTAAGGCAGTATCAACCTTTACCCCCAATCTCTTGCAGCCCTTTACCCACGGCCCTTATATACTATACGGTCCCATGCAGTGGTTGGGAGGTGGCACGTGTCACACAAGCCACAGCTCATTGGGAACACTGTTCTAAATTTATCATGAGACTCAGAGAGCTGATGGAGAGATGGGTCTGTGGTTGGAAAAGTTCTGGGCACTGAAGGGCCTAAAGTTAAGAGAGGGAGGCAGAGTGGGATTTGATAGAGAGAGGCAGAGAAAGAGCAGGGGCTGACAGAGGATAAAGGGGAGGGGGGCAACAGTTGTCACTCCATCACACGTCATCCCTGAAATAGCTTTCCGACCCTCGCTTTAATTCCCCCTGCTCCCCATCACTCCCATCTGTCTGTTTCTTCTGCTTTCTTAATATTCAGGGCCACGTCTTTTGACCTGAAATTAGATCCGCACGTGTTTCTGCCATTTAATGACAGCGTACGGTGTAGCGCGGTTTCATCTCATTATAGTGATGTTTGTGCTCTCACAAGGGCCCGTTTTCGACTGAAATCCTTCTCAGTGTCATAAGTGTATTTAATTCAATCTCCTAATCATGTGCCAGAAAACGCAGCTGCTGTCTTGTGTTGCACTGAGAGAAGCAAGCAAAGTCAAGCTAAAAGTGAAAAAAGCGCCTCACCTCTATTTTCAGAGTGTAGGTTAGGAGAAAAGCAAAGCTGGAAAGAATGTGCCTGAAAACAAAGCCACGGATGGGGGCAGGGGCCTCGGTAGTGACATTGCTTTGTGGCTATTAATATCTGCATGGAGAGCACAGCCCATCATGATTAGCAAACACTCTCTGCTCCTTTTTTCTAGTTAGTGCTGCTGACAGCTAATCCATTAAAATCCATTTATGTACTCTCTGAGGTTGCCTTGTTGACTTGTGATTCATTATTCCAGTGAAAAGGAGGTTGCCTGTGATTCGCAGGGGTTTATATGTAAGACACATTATAGGCAAATCAGAGATCACAACCTCAGTCTTTAACATCTAATAATGACCATCACAGTCAATCTTTACAGTAAATTCTCAGGCAATCCACCATGCAAGGTGATCTTTTTTTTTTTGAAACGTTACCCAGTATTGAAAATGACGCCACACTGTTATTTGCTTCCAGTCTTATCAGTACAGACCTGTGATGGCTGCATGCAACCACACAATTGAGATACTTGGGTAATATTCATTTGATCTTTTTGTCTTATGATTACGTTATGCTCTAAAGCTTCTGTGATCATAAGTTAACTAATTTGATATTTTGAGTTTACCTGTAATGCATGGCAGCACTAAGCTATAGCCCAAATGGTGGCATAGACTTTGCATTGTTTGTTATTTTATATAGGTATATGTTATATTAATTATATTTCTGCTCTTTCTGAGTTACTTGACCTCCGCTCCAGTCCTTCCTGGTTTGGCTGAAAGAGGAGGCTGAGGGTGGAGCTGGTTTAAATGCAGAAGCCAATAAAGTGGATTGGACCATCCATTGTGATCATGCAGGGGGAATGGGGTTCTCCTTGAATGATGGTTAGCTGTTATCTCTTTAGTTTTCACCTTTGGTGTATATAATGGTTTGTTCATTTGCTATATAACTAGAGCTGTTTCTCATTTGGGCAGGTCAGTTTGTTGAGTTATGTTTTTGTTAAGTGACTTTTGAGTAGCGTTCTGTTAACTTAACCTCTTTTATGGGCCCACTTGGTTCTTAAAAAGTTTATTTTTGTTATTTTGAATTTTTGTAATCATCTTGTCCTTTTTGGGGTATAATAAAACCCATTTTTTTTGAAGATTATATTTGTGCCTGTGTGTTCCTGGCTGCTCAGATCATGACAGACCCCTGCTGAAGGTCTAAATCCAGCCCAGCAACTCAGCACCTCCCTAACAGAGCCTCCTCCCTACCTAGTAACAGCAGTAATATTGTTACTTTATTTCAGAGTCAGATATGAATCAGTGTTTCAAACGTCGAACGGAGATTAAAGCTGCTGGTTGTAGGGATCGGAATTGATAAGAATTTAGTGATTCCTATTCCATTATCAACATCACTTATAGATTAAGTTCTCATTGGGTACGTTTTCAGAGTCACCACCATCTTTAAGCAGCAATGCAGAAATGACATTAATGCTGTGGGTCAAATGGTTGTGCATGTTTGTTGTGGTATTTTCCCTCTTTGTTGTGATCAGAGTCTTTACTCAAAAAAGTGATTATTTCACATATTACCCTGGCCGCAATGCAGTATATGACTTATTTACTCCCGAGAGTAACATTACATTACATTCATGTTACTCTGTGAAATAACTGCAACACACATAATCTTATAATTTAACACTATCAACCCCAGGCAACATCCCACACACCAAGTCAAATCCCTAATGAGAAGACATGTCTCGAAGATCAGTCTCTTAGTGGACAAATCTGACCACAGTGGGTTCTTGGCTAGCTTAGCGTTAGCATGCTGTCTGGGCAGATGCTTGAAACTGAAGTTGTGTTAGCAGCATGATGCAATTTTTCCTGTCCTCAATGCAGTCTTTCACTTTACCATTTATCTTGTCCTGTTGTGCAGTAAAAATAACTGTCCATGCTCTAGACTGCAGCGCTATTTTCCTCCTCTGACACGCGAACTGAAATCAGGTGATTGCAGAGCCTTCTGCAGCCTTCCATATCACAGTTTATGGACACTTGTGCCGGACAGTACAGCATGACTCATCCACAGCAGAAAGCTATCACAAATGCGTGATTAAGTGACTTGATTATTGGTTGCAACCTGCCCCTGTCTATTGTGGAAAACAAGAATTTTCAGCACTTTCTGGCAGTAGTTGACAGAAAATACAGCCCAGTATGTCGCAGAACAATTATATCAAAAACAGAGATTGGTCTGGTCAGGAGTCTCCAAGCATCGTTGAACGAAAGATTTTTTGGAATCTCTATCAGTGTGCAAAAGGCTAGAGCAGAAGATGGGATCACTGCTCCCTTTTCAGATCCAGTATACCTTAAAGCAGCTGCTGTGGATCCAGCATTCTCTCTGTTGTGGGTGGAACACCATGTGTTGGGCAGTTGTGACATAAAGACAGAGGTGACACTAAAAGTTAAAGGTAAAGACTGAATATAGTGTATATTTTTTCTGATTTTTTTTTTGTCTAAAATTGTAATAAAGGCTCTTTTGCTGTTGTTAATTTGTTTTGCCAGATCTGATCCTGCAAGATGCTGCAGTCCTGCAAAGTCAGAGCAACCTGTGACTCCTGGTGAGGAACATCAAGAAGACTGTGAAGATGGAGGACTGTTTGCTGCTTATTGTAAGAGGCAGAAGAAGGATGTGGGGAACAGCAGCGCTACAGCTAACTTTATGATGAGAGAGAGAGAGGACAATCTTACTGCGATGGTTCATTGTTTTGTACAGAAGGAAATCTCAGCACTTTTTGTTTGAACAGGAAGTTCTACTTTTGCATTTTTCACTGAATGTTTATTCTGTGAATTTGTAGTTTAGAGGAAGACTATTCTTGCAGCAAAGTTTAATTGAGCTGTACATTATAGAGGTGCAATTTCAGAATTAGTTTGTGCATATCTTGTAAGTTCACTTGTTTCATCAGGTGTTGAGATAAATACAGATTTGAAAAAGAACACCTGGTCTGTTATTTACGTTTAACATATGACTGCAACATTGTTTAAAAAAAAGACTTGAAAGGACTTGAAATTCAAAGTTTTGGACTTGGGACTTGACTTGAGACTTGACTCTGACTTGAGGATAAAAATTTGAGACTTACTTTAGGCTTGCAAAACAATGACTTGGTCCCACATCTAGGTGATTGAAGCGCAAGCGCAAAAAATGACAAGCAGGCTCGATAGGTAGCAGAGGTGAGAAGTAAGGAAGTCAGATACTTTTCTTTACAGTACTTAAATAGAATTTTCAGGTAGCTCCACTTTACTTAAGAATTTATGTATCTGTCAACTTTTGACTTTTACTTCCTAGATTTTTAAACAAATATCAGTACTTTTTCCTCCTTACATTTTCTAAACATGTTTATTTTTGGTTTAATGCATTCGAGGCAGTCATGTTCCCCTAATAAACACCAGGGGATGTCGCATAAAAATAGATGAAAGAGGCAAATGGTGTGCCATAGCCACGGGTATTTTTATTTATTCATTTTATTTTGCACAACATCGAAATAGTTGCAGGTCGTGGTTGTACTCTGTCAGAGTCTATTTAGCCCTACACAAGATGAGCGAGCATTAAGCGAGTATTATTTTTTAAGTTGTAAGTAATTTCAAATGCAACATTTCTATTAGCTCAACAAACGTCCACAAACACACAAATGGCTTTCATGCATTTTGTCGCACAGTGTGTTGCTAGCTAAAGGTCCAGCTGCTGTATTTCACAGGGAGAGAAAGAGAGCTAACTACACTCAGAGATGGAAAAAGATAAGAAAGACAGGGCAGAAAAGGAAGAAGAGGGGTTAGAATTACAGGTAAGAACTGCTCAGTGGTATGTGATAAACTGTAAATGTAAAGCTTACAGGTCAGTCCTCATGTTTTTAAATCAGATTTTGAGTCTGTACATGTGACATTATGTTTTTTCATGTTGTGAAATGTGCTGCAAAACAAACTGAGGTAAACTAACTGTGGTTTACTGTGATGGATTTAAAGTGCGTGTGACTGGTACACAGTGGCTGTGGTGCTCACGGTCAGAGTTCAGTTACATAAAGGGTAACAGAGATGAATTTAAAGTTAAGGTGATGGTGCTTAGATTCATTCACAGATTGAAACCTTCACACCAACTTTATCCTGTGTGGAAAACAGAGAGCATAAACAGAATACTGTCAGTGTAGAGGCTGGACATAAAGGACAAGGCATGACCATCTGTCGACATCTTGTTGAACTCAGTTGTGTACATCCACAAAAGGTCGCAGGTCAGCTGATCACAGCCTGTACATAAAGAAAATCTACTGAGCTCTCAATAGAAATTATTGTGAGCTGTGATTCTTTTCCCCACGCTGAGCAATTACAACCAACTTTAGGGTTCCGTTCAGATCTCATGTATTCATGTTTGCCTTGACTCTTTCTACCTTTATGTCAGCCTTATTAAAGGGCTGGAGTGATGATGTCCTTATGACATCATCCCTCCATAAGCCAATGAGATTGTCACATGACATTTTTGAATGGGGATATTTAAAAAAAAAAAAACTGTTTTCAAATTCAACTTAATATTTAAGTGTTTCTTAGTTTTAGACCAGTTGTTTAGTCTATTTCGATGTTTTAAACCATATCCCAGGGTTTGTACTTCACCATTTATGGGGTTTTAACAAGCAAATAAAAGACAGATCTTAATGTTTGAAAATGTTTTGGAAATATGCTGCAAAGATTAGATGTAAAATACTCAAAGGATAAATTCAATTGGCTTATTATTTTATTACATAAGTTGAAAAAAAAAAGTTAAACAAGTAAATAAAGAAACAACGTAAATGAAAAGTAAAAAAAAAAGAAGAAGAAAGAAAAAAGGAGGAGAAGAGAGAAAACCCCAACAATCCCCTCTAAGCAAGCACTAGGCGACAGTGGGGAAGAAAAACTGCCTTTAAACGGGCAGAAACTTCCGGCAGAACCAGGCTCAGGGGGGGCAGTCAACTGGTTGGGGGGGTTAGGGTGAAAAAAGAAAAAAGATGAAGAAGAGAGGGGAGAGGTTTTAGGCGAGAAAGGGAGAAGGGGGAGAGGAGAGGTGAAAATTAAGATGGAACAGAGGTGGAGGACGACGGGGCTACACTGTGCAGAAGAAGCCTTTTTTCTTCTTTTTCAGGTACTTTTCCATGAGCACTTTCTTCTCCAGGATGATGGTTCTCAACTGATCATTTGTTTCTGCAATTTCCTTCTCAAGTTTCTGGCATCTTTGCTCCATTTCTTGTAATGTTGCTCATTTTTTTATAGGCTTTTCTTTCAGGTCTTTGGATGTTGCCTCCTGCATTAGATTTGCCTTGTGCATGTCTGTATTTCGCTGTTGTTTTTTCTTGTGGATGTCTTGTAACTGCTCATTTCTTCTTGGGATTTCTTGAAGCTTACGCTGCTCTTCATTTATTTTCTCTTGTTGCTGCTTTTGTGCAAGCATTTCAGCGTTTTCGCGCTTCAAGTTGTCGAAGTTCAACCACATTTCATTAATGACCTCTGAGTGTTTTCTTGCCATTTCATTGATCCTACGCTGCATCTTTGAACGTAGTATTTCCAGTATTTCTCCTTCCAGTTCAGGTGTTCTGTCCTTCATTTTATTACAAAATTCATTCAGTTTTAGATTTCTTTCCTGGAGAATGCGTTTTTCTTCTTCCTGTTGCTCTTTCTCTTGAGGAAGCTCTTTATTTTTGCACTCTGTTTCATCCAACCTGACTTTCAGCGCTGTGTATTTTTCCTTTATGGCTTCGAGTTGGTGCTGCATTTGTATGACCTCTTCCTTTTTCTGTCCGAGGATTTCTACGATTTCTTCTATAGCTTCATCGAGTGTTCCTCGGAGCACCTTATTCTTTTGCTCCATGTTTTGGAGATCCCTTTCCATCTCCTCAATAGTAGCGTTCTTGTGTTGAAGCTGGGCAGACGTTTCTTTTAATTCAGCACTTTTTTTCTTGTTTTCCTTCATCAGGAACAAAATCTTCTCTCGTGCTTGACCAAACTTTGCTTCCCAGCCCTCATTAATAATTTTTATGTAAGGCTGGATGTTTTTTTTAAACTGTTTTCAAATTTAACTTGAGTGTTTCTTAGTTTTGGACCAGTTGTTTAGTCTGAGGCTTACAGCTGAATTAACAGCAAATTAGTACAGTCGAGTCATGCAGGATGTTCACCACTTTTATGTATTCAGTATGTGGGTCAGAGGGAGTGTGGACAGACAAAACAAAATGATCAGGCATGACATTCTCACTAACTAGTGACACCATGTCACCTGCGAGACACACACACACACACACACACACACACACACACACACACACACACACACACACACACACACACACACACACACACACACACACACACACACACACAGCACGTATGATTTTGCTGGTTTCAGCCGCTGGTTGTTAATGTTGCAGACAGATCCCACTGTAACAGACTGCGGCTGTTTTTGAAGGTCATCTCAAAGCTGATAACATGTTTTCATTCATTAACCTATCGTATTTCCATGAAAACATAGCTATGTAGGCAGAAGTCCTTTTTGTCAAAGGTGTGGACTGTTCAGGTAGTTAAATAAATTGTTTATATTTAAAACTTGCATGTAAGGGCAGGTTTATTAGCCTTCATTTTGAATTATAAATGTCACTTTCTGATTACTAAACTGTAAAACAAATATTCACTTTCCATTTTTGATCCTCTAACTTTTCTGTTTTATGTGGAGCCTCTATGGAAAGTAATGAAGTTTTAAACTCATAGTTAATAATATCGCAGTTACTCTCGCTACTTGTAATATACACATTAAAACAACAAATATAGCCTGCAATTCAAACATACAGTGGAAAACACAGCAACATATTACATACATCTACATGTTGTTTTACCACCAACTAAACTATGTTGGGTTCTTTTGGTTTATCACTAAGGCTGTTGCAATATCATCATTAATGATCATCAAATATTAAGCATAATGCTGCTTTTAACCTCAGGGAACTTTTAGAGATTGCCGTAAGTAAAACATTTTCAACCTCAGTTTATCACAGATAAGCAGTTCTCCTCAGCCTCACAAAGAAAATAAACTGAGGTCATTTAATTTGTGACTTCACTCTCAAATAAAGCTTTATCTTTATTTGCAAGTGCATGCATTTTCAGCCTCAGGCTTCAGAAACTGTAAGGAATAAATTGATTGGTTTATTTACTTATTTGGGAGAGAGGAAAACTTCTCAATTCAGCAGCAGTCATTGTTGACAAGAGTAAAGTAGCGTAGTCTCTCGGTCTGGCTCTCTAGGAACTTCAGTGTGCTGTTCCCATGGAAACAAGTTTTATACTGAGATATTGTGTGTGTGTGTGTGTGTGTGTGTGTGTGTGTGTGTGTGTGTGTGTGTGTGTGTGTGTGTGTGTGTGTGTGTGTGAGAGAGAGAGAGAGAGAGAGAGAGAGAGAGAGAGAGACACAATGCATACTTAAGTTTTTTAAAATAAATGAGATGAAATAATAAATTCGATGTATAACTGATAGCCATTAACTTATGACTGATTTAAAGTGTATGTATGTGTGTGTGTCTGTGTGTGTGTCTGTGGGTGCGCACACGTGTGTATGTGTATTCCAGGACTGAACAATGATTACCTTGACCTTCATCAACCTGCTGAAGCTAAACCTGCATTTCCTGCAAAGTTTGGGACATTAAGAGAATTCACAATGACCGTTTAGTGCAAAATGTTTTTTTCTGGTTCTCAGGGCCTTTAAAGCCAATCACTCTTCTAAGCAAGGTCATAGTTTTTTTTAATTGCAATTATTGCAGGTGTAAAGTTATTACAGTAACAATAACTCAGATTTAAACTGATTTTCAACTGACCTACCTTCAAGTTTATATTTAAATGAATGCATTTCCATATAATATAATATAATATAATATAATATAATATAATATAATATAATATAATATAATATAATATAATATAATATAATATAATATAATATAATATAATATAATATAAAATTCTTAATTTTGTTCATAAAAGTCAGACCATAATGTCCTTTGAAAAAGAAAAAAAAAGAAAATCATTCATTTTACAATTTTAAGTCCTCTCTGACCTTTGAAAATAGACACTTAATATCTAATATATCTAACAAACGTCAATTTTTAGTTTAACCAGTTGCTAAATTTATCAGATAATGCATAAATTACACAGTGGAACATGTATTTTAAGCATATTTTGTTTTACCTAAAAGCTGAATATCATGCACATCCAGACAAATGAAGGGCACATACCCACGTTCCCCCAAAGAGTTAATATTAGCTACCCTTTCAACCGTGACTGCCCCATCATCTTAATACTAACACATTAACAGAGGTCAGTTGACAACCAGCTACCAGTTTGTATGTACTACACACAGACGTTTGTCTGTAACACATCATATTACTTCAAGTGGGACTTGAAGGTAAGTCTGTTTGTCTTACATGTAAGTATTTTATCTTCATTCAAGCAGCTTATTTGTGACTGCATTAGTCACACTGCAATGCAAACACTTCAAGACAAAATGAAGACCCCGGATGAGTCTCGAAGGAGTGAAGCAGATGGCGAGAACAACAACTGGGAGCAAGAAAATCGATCGGACACATCCCATAATAAGAGCCCGCTCCTTTCGGATCCATGGAAACCATGCAGACGGCACCGTGCTGCTGTCAAAGGTCAGAGTGACATTGGAAAATTGTTATAATCTGATCAATACTGATGCAATCAATCTATCTGAGAGCAGCCATGTGCAATCTTAATGAAGTATGTAGTTTTACGCTAGAGCTCCAGTTTGGTTTGACCTCAATCTGGAAAGTCATACATTGTTACTGAGTTCAAAGGTCTGATCAGTTTATTGATAAGATATTATCACATGTTTTTAAATATGTATTTTCTGCTCTAAGGACAGGGTGCAACACTGAATCCTAATTACTGATTTGATATCTTATTAATATTCGCTTCTCATACTCAATATAATCAGTCGCTGTTATAATTCATACTATACATGTGGTGATTTAACTTTCATATTATGTTATTATACTTCTGTTATTTCAGTTATACTAAACTGTTATTTGATTTCATTGTTACTTGTGTATCCAACCACAGAGCTGTGCACAATCCTTGTTGTCAGGTCACTTAACTTGAAAGTTCAACAACTACAGAACCACTCGTTTTAATACTGAAGTAAGTACAAACATTCTATACTGAAGTAGAAGTACAATCACTAATGCTAAAAATACTCCTGTTACCTTTACACAGAAATATGTGGTCGAAACATCCTCCAAAGAGCTACTTTTTACTTTGCAGTCTTAATCAAATACATTAGAGTACATTTCAGAGCCTGTACTTTTTCACTTTTATTTGAGTAAAGAGTTCGAATCAGTACTTCAACGTTTCCTGGAGTGTTTTTTAGCACTAGTGTCTGTAGTTCTACTTAAGTACAGCATGTTTGAACATGTTAGTGTTTGCTCGGATGGGTGCTTACTTCAGTATTAGCATATGCGGTTCTGTAGTTGTTGTTTCAAGTTAAGTCATTTGACCCAAGCCTTGCACAAATCTAAAAAACAAGGATTGTGCACTGCTCTGTAGTTGAATACACAGGTGTGGGGGAAGAGCGAGACATCTGTCTGTCCCCTTTGCTCTGGAAGAGTCACCCTAGAACACCTCAGCAGCTGCCCGAAGGCCCTGGCCGATGGTCGGTATCGTTGGCGTCCCTGGGATCCAGGGGCTTTGCAGGATCATCACTCTGCAAAGTCCTCAGCTGGCTGGGTGTGGCTGGGGCAGCCAAAAAGAATGCATCCAGGCTGTTTTAATTTTTAATCATTTATGTGCAATATGTTGGGATGCTTATACGACTGTGAGCCAAGTGTTTGTATTTTCACATTGTTTTGTACAATCTGTAATACAAAGGTAAGAACCAGAAGGCTGGAATCAAACAATGCAAACTAACCTAAAAGATTCAAACCTACTCTGGAAACTGCTGAATCGAAACTGAACTGAATCCAATCTGATGAAAAATATAAAACTTTAATGCTCCACAGCTTTCCAAGTAACTGTGAACTTTATCACCTCTGTAACATCTCAGCACAACGCTGTTGCTCTGACATGCTAAACCTAATTGTTTCCTTAGAGCTGCTGTTGAAGCTGAGGTGTTGTCTGGGAACAGTGTGTGGGATTGAATGGTATGGCTATGCTGCTCTGGGTATTTTGACTGCCATCCTCAGTTTCCTCATGGACCTCAGTGTAGCGAAGCTGCTGCGAGGTGGATACACACACACACACACACACACACACACACACACACACACACACACACACACACACACACACACACACACACACACACACACACACACACACACACACAGTTACATGGTACAAGCTAAGTAAAGCAAAGCTTTGCTTCTCTCTCGTGTCTCTTGCAGCTCACCAGTGGCTTTATACGATGCTGGAAGGAAACGTTTTGCTGCAGTTTTTCTGCTGGACTCTTTACCCAGCATGCATTTGTGCCATTGCATCATCATTCTCCCACAACATCTGTCCTTTTTCCACAGGTCTGTTCAGCAACAAGCAGGAAACATGATTAGTTCAGGTGTTATTTATCACAGGCTGTGCTGCTTTTCTCTGTATTCTGAAAGCATGACATTGCAACCATCCAAGTCCACAGGTGAAGAAGGAGGGAATTAGTGTTTATTTTAGGTCTCAAATCTATCTTCATTAGGTTGCGGCTTGGGGGATAATGACCCTTTTCCAAAATTAACCACACACTACAAACAAAGAAGCTCTAGCAGAAAACACTCCTTCCTTGAAACGTTCTTCAGTATGCAATTTAGTTCTGTGAGAACATTTTTAATCAACAAGCTTACCTCAAACAAAGGTGTCCATGTCAAAACTGAAAGAAAAAAGTAAAACTATTTGTGTCCATGATAGAGTGTTTCCACCAGCTCAGCTCAGATTAGAAGGAAATAGCAAAAAGATGATGTTTATATCTAAAAAGACTTGATTTTATTTTACAACTCACATAATCAAAGCCTCATAATACCTCTAGATTCAGACTGGAATGTATTTATATTATTTATACTATTTATTCATACTTTTAATTCAACTTTAACAAAAACATACAAAGCAATAACACTAATGATACAGAGGTCTCAAAAACTTGTTTCAGGGTTAAAAGTCAATAGAAAGACGTGATTATTGTGAACAAGAGGAACTACTACAGCACAAAAAACTCTCCATATATTTACATGCAAACCTGATTATTGTTGTTAGACAGACTTTGAAAAATTGTGAGCCCATGCATTAAAGCACCAGTTTTGTTTAGATGTGACAGCTAAGCAAACACTGAGTTTCTACCAAATGTGGATGTGTGTGAGCTAATGAGTATTGCAGTAACAAGCTTCTGCCATTCATTCACTTACATGTGATCATCACCGTGGAAGTTATGTAGTGTTTGGCTACAATATGGCATAAGATTAGAAAGGCTAATTATCCAAGATGATTTTGTGTGGCCACACTGTGACATGAAAGGACATTAAATCATTTTATCTTCATTATAGTCTTGGAAAAAAGAGAAATGAGCAGAAATGAATGTTCACATTCATTTTTCATCACCCACTTTTTCTCTTTTTAACGTCTTTCTGTCTAAATAAAATAAACGGTATTGAAAAACAGTCAAATGAGATATGAAGAAGTCAACTATGATATTATCAGTCTCAGAAATCTTTTGAAGTATGAAGGATAAAGCATATCTAAGGGACTATATGTCATATCTGTCCCCCGTTCGCAGTGCAGCTCTGTGCTGTAGCCCACTGGCCCCTCTGGTCTCTTACTTACAAACAAAGCAAACAAGAAGACATCTCAGCTGAACCATAAAAAAGGAGAAATTGGTTTGATTTATGCAACCAAAATCCCTCATAAAGTATCCCAGAGCCTGCAGGTCTGGGCAGATATAGCTTTTGCAATCAAATACTGAAACACAGTTCATCTTCAGCTTGCCTGTTTTATGTTCATTGTCTTTTTAAGTCCCAAAGAAATCCTTGCCTTGCCGTTCCCCTCTATTTAATTATTCAAAAATCATTCTTGCGTATTCACCTATAATAGTCTTTTTTGCCTTTGTGATTGCTTTTGTACCTCAAACTCAGTCAAAAGAATCTTGTAATCCCAATTTTTTTTCTTCTCAGGCTCAGGGATACCAGAGGTGAGAACCATGTTGGCGGGATTTGAAATGCCTCATTATTTGTCTCTCACTAATTTGTTTTCCAAGTTCTTGGGCCTTATCTGTACACTGGCTGCTGGCAGCACTGTTTTCCTGGGCAAAGTGGTAAGATGACTCAGCGTGTCATTTTGTTATTCAGATTGCGCAGCAGTAATGTAATCATTTTGCTAATGGTGTGTTTTCTGATTTGTTGTGACGGTTCTGTATATTTACCTCGAAACATCAGGGTCCATTTGTGCATCTTTCCACCATGGTGGGAGGTTACCTGAGCAATCTCTGCACTCTCATACAACGTGATAAGAAGGTAAAGCACAGAGAAAAAGGATGCTGTACATTAAAACAGTCTGGGTATGTTAGAAATAAAGCACATTTTAATTCAACTTTTTTGATATTTAGACCAGAAACCTTTCAGTAAAAAAAAAAAAAGCTTTGATAAACCCCATATATTGCATATCAAGTACCAAACACCAGGCAAACAAAGCCAGAGATGATTTAGTGGCACAGCTGAAGCTCAGGTGTTAGAGCAGGTAATCTACCAATCACAAGGTTAGTGGATTAATCCCTGACCCCCTCCAGTCCACCAATCCAAGTGTCTTTGCACAAAATACTGAACTTTTACTTGTCTCCAAAGCAGTACGTGTGCTTAGGCATAAATAAATGTTTGATCGGGTGAATGAGATCTTTAGTAGAAAGCTGAGTGCTCAGCATGAGTGGAAAGGTGCTATATAAGTCCATTTAGTGGCTAAAATGACAGAGATTTGGAAGGAGTGTGAACACTGGATGTCATCATTTTGCTATAAATAGGACCCCTAATCTCTTTGGACAAATACTTCTGACTCAGAATCTATTTGCTGTCTTCATCTTTGTCTGCTTACCTCATTGCAACACATTTAACCCTTGGGTTAAGATCAAGGCCTAACTGCTGTAACAGATACCTGATAATTTGTGATAAGTAAAATAAGAGTAAGTGATGCATGAATAAAATACTAGAACTTGTCTACAGTCTTCCTGGACAGTCTGCTAGAAATATTTATCGCACAGCAGCCGATTATTTGTCAGATAATTCCATTAAAAATGCTCAAAAGGACACAAACATTTTTAGAGGTCCAGATCAGTGCTGAGGTGAAGCCTTGCCAAAAGGCGCTAGCTGCAGGTGGCCGGTGTCATCTTCCACCTCTCAGCCAAAGCTGCCATAAGCAAATCATGCGAACTTCAACCCTCATGCAGTTGTCCTAAATGAGAAAATTAGCAATAAAAACCAAAATTGCTTCTTGTTTCAGGCTGCAAACATTTTTGTTTATGCTTTAAATTTGGGCGTTTTAACATGATGGTCTATGGAGGACGACTCATTTTTGGAGCCAGCCACGAGTGGCCGTTTGAGGAACTGCAGCTTTTGACACATCAGAAAAAATGAATCACATCGAAGGGCTGACATAAATCCAGTAAAGACGGAGTAATCTTTAAAGGAAACACAATAAAAGAACAAAGGCTCCTTACATGCTTGTTAAGGCCTGAGTGATATCTGAATGTTAAGGGCTTTGCATTTGATTCTTCCACTGTTTGGAGGCCATGTTATTTGAATCATAGCAAGGGACCTCAGATGGGCTCAAACGGGGTGTGAAATGCTTCTCTGGAAAACAGTAAATGAAATCCTGCTACGTTCTTTAGAGCATAAAAGTCTGGAAAAAGAGACAGCACACTACAGCATGTGTTTCTTGTAGGAAAAAGCAGCTGGAGAAATGTTGGTTGTATCTGCCGGGGTCGGGGTAGCCAGCTGCTTCGGAGCTCCCATTGGCGGTGAGAAAGCCAGGCTGAGCTTTACAAATCAATAACTTTTTATGTATCTGCTCACAGCAAATCTGTTTTTCGCACAGTTACTCAGGTAATGCTCTTTTCTACCTTTGATTTCCCTTTTGCAAGCTTCACAAAATTGCTGTTCCCTTTTATCCTCCCTCAGCCCTTTTTGGTCCCCCATCATGTTTGTATATGTTCCTCCCTCACCTCTTCCTCCTTTGATCACCTCTCCGCCTAATATTTTGATCTTCTTACCTCCGTTTATTTCTCTTTTGCATCCTTGCTGGAGGTTCATTGCCAAAGGTTTGTGCTCAAAATGTCACAAGCTCAAAATGTCACAATTTACATGCAACAGCAGGGGGTCTATTAACACCTGAAATATACGCCTATTTCTGTTGGCACAGATGCAGACAACACTATTTATTACAGCCTCCACAAAGATTCTACTGTTTACAGTAGAAAGGGCTACTGCCATCGCATGCAAAATGTCATCTGCACCTTACTCTTATTCCTTTGTCTCTTTGCTCCTCTTCCCCTGCAGGTGTGTTGTTCTCTGTGGAGGTGATGAGCTCTCACTTCGCCCTGAGGCATTACTGCCCATGCTTCTTCTCAGCAGCCTGTGGGGCGTTGACCTTCCGACTTTTAGCAGTGTGGGGTGGAGATGGAGGTGATGGATGCACTAAATACCACTCGCTCCTTTAATAGTCAACAAGTAGAGGGTTTACTTTAGAGTCACAGAAAAAAAAAGCCAAATCAGGCCTAGAAGAAGAAGAAATTCCCCCAAATATGGGAAATTGTTGTGTTACAGTGGCCAAAAAAAGAAAGAAGAACATGGTTCACTCAATCAAAATCTAAATATTCTGAAATGAGGAGCTTAATATGAATGCACGCCTTGTTTTTCTGTATCAGTGCTTGGGGCATTGGAGCTGAAACAGATGTCAGAGAAAAATGTTCAGCAGTACGTCGAGTAAGTGGTGCAGAGGGTCCAGATCTATTAATTATCCACAGCCTTCCACCAGACAGCCAGACAGCGTGTTGATTCAAACTGGATTCAAACACCAAATTCCTGCAGAGAGTAATAAAGTTGCTTTCCAGCAGCTGACAGCTCAATAATCAGGCCACAGTAACAGCTCCTCACAGCAACAGGTCCAAGATAATAGGATGATAATGACTGAAGAGCTGAGATTTTACTGAAGTCAGACTTACAAGGACACTGTGCTATTTCCTTTTTAAAAGCTGGACCACTTAACACCAACAACTGCGTGGGAAAATAATGACATTTTAAACATCAGTGTCCTAGATTATACTGGGCCACCTACACGCTGCACCTACAGGAGCTGCTCAGCTGTAGAAACACAGGCCATGAAGCTCCAACCGCACAGTTTTTATGCTGATGTTAATGTCAGAGAAGGTCTGGAAGTCTGCAGTTACTGAGTCAGCAGAGCGTTGGAGACTTTTCAACTGTGTGTCTTTAGTACTCGGTGACCCTGGTCTCAACTGTACAATAGTACCATTGATCATGTCATGGTCCTGGGTCGCTGTCCCAGTATTTCTAAGTTAAGAACCTCTTAGTTTTGGTTGTTTTAACACTTACTAGTGCTTACAGTTGCTTTATGTTTTCCCTCGGTTTTCCTGGTTCTGTTTATATTTAAGTTATTGTTTCAGTTCATCCTGCCCGTCTCAGTCTCTGTGTTTGGTGTTGCTTGTCTTGCCACTTCCTGTTTTATTTTGGTGGATGTTTTTCCCCTGTGCCTTGCATTAGGTTCTACTTCCCTTGTCATCCCTGATTTGTCCCCAATGCTTTTCCCACCTGTTTCCCTCTAGGCTCATGTCCTTTTATAGTTATTGTCTCAGTCACCCCTTGACCTTTGCCACACAGTCTTTCCACTTCCAGTTTCCTGTATAATCATTCCTAGTGGCTCCTGGTTATTTGCATTCCTTAGCTTTACTTTCTGCTTTTGTAGCGTGTTTTCCTTTTACACTGATCAGTATTAAATGGTCACCTAATGTTTACTTCCATCTCCTGCATTCTTCACTTGGGGCAGCAATAAACTAACCTCATTCCACACAGCAGCTTCTGACCGATCATGGAAGCGTGGAAATTGTAGCTCCACTTAAGAGGAGCATTGGAATTCAGTGAGCTCTTCAGAACGACCTGTTCTCTTACCAGTGTTTGTAAAAGCAGACTGCGTGGATAGGCTGAAAACACCTGAATTCAAAGAAGAGACTGTGTGGCCTGTTGCTTTTGTCTACATGACAGCAGCTCCTTTACTGCCTGCAGTGCACTAATAATCCACCAGTGGGCAGAAGATGTATGTCACTGCAGCTTTTTCAGAGGCCTATTGATCATGTTGATGACATGGATCTCTCAGAAACTCATGCGTCAGACTGTCTGACATAAACAGACTCTCCATCTCTCTCGTGGTGTTTATCATGAAGATGTCTCATGTTGAAGTAAATCCTTAATTAAATGAAATATTTTCTTCTGCTGATGTTATTTCTTCCTGTTGTCAGTAATGTTGACAACTATATAATAACTCGCCATGTCAAACATCAACTTTGGCAAAGTTAGTGGAAGCATTTAAGCTGGCAGACTGTAAAATCCAATAAATTTTCAGTTCAGTAATGTGAGGGAATATTAAATCCTGAAAGGCTGTGGGGGAGATTGAAGTGATGCAATTTGTTTTATGTCCACAGAGACTCTCCAGGCCTTGTTCAGAACCAATTTCCCCGATGCTTTACCTTTCTACCCGCTGGAAATTCTACTGTTTGCTTTCCTGGGGTAGGTTTATTTTGACAGTATCTGCATAATCAAACAGGTCCTCTTTTATTCTCTGTCTGACAGATAATCCCTGACTTCTGGCATTCATATTCATATCAGTCACAATGAAAACCAGCTGTTTTTTCCTGCTGTACCAATTAGCATTCCAATTTTTTTAGTCTCATCTCAACCATTTCCTCCTCCTCCTTCTCCTTCCCATGACTTCTCCAAGTCTAATGACTTCCGATAGTCTGTTGCTGCCTGGATTAAAATTAGCCTCTCGTCTCTCACTGTGGTTTGTGTCACTGTCTGAAAACAGGCTGCTGTGTGGGGCTGTGAGCTGCTGCTACCTCTTCTGCCACCGGTGGATCCTGCGTTTCACTAAAACGAACCCAGTTTTCGCCAAGATGCTGACGACAGAGTGAGAGCTCTTTGCAACCTGGAATTGTGCTGTAAAATCCGGGCAACAACTTATTTGCCTTTTTCTCCAGATAGAAGCAAATATTTGTAGAGTAACACACTTTAAACCACTGAAAGCATGGACTAGAGTAGATAGGAAACGATGTCAGTTTATTTAGAAGTCAGATAATTTTACTGATTAAAACCTAAAAAGCTAATGGAATGAGCCAAATGCCTGTATTTTGCAGGAAGGGTCTGTACTCAGGCATGGTTGTCTTCTTCCTGGCATCACTGACGTTTCCCCATTTTGCTGGTCAATACATGGCTTCTAAGGTGGGCATCAGCAGCATTTAAAGACATAAACACTGCAGTGAGTCACGCTGTTGCTTTGGTCTGAATGTTCCTTCATTATAATGCACTTTATTCTGAGGCACTCCCGTGTATGCTGCCTTGCTCTCATTCTCCTTTAAATTGTAACTATTAATCCACAATTATAGTCAACAATTTCACCGCTCACTCCAACACTTGATCTGAGCCTGATCAGTCACTCTAACATGATTGTTTAACTTCATTACAAGCTCAAACACTTTGTTTGTGTTCGTCATTACTTTGCTCTTCCTTAGACATCATTACACTCATCACAGAGGCTTATTTCACTTTTATTTCTGTCAAGGTGTCAGCTCACAATATCTAATTCTATCTCAGTAACCCATAACCGAGATTTTTGGCACACAGCTTCTTGAATAATTTCCCAGTTCTAACATAAAGAAGAAACTTTTCTTGTTTCCTAATTCCATTTACAAAGCTCTGATTGACTCTGATTGCTGTTTTTTTTTTCAAATCAATAAAATAATAATCATAATAATCCCATTAAGCTAGCAAAGATGCTAATTGATGTCGTTGTTGAATATCACCATCACATCAGAATGAATATCAGCAGAGAAATACTCTTAGCAGAGGTAGTGCACCTGAAAATGACGGTCACGTGCACGTGGGCACTGGCCTGTTTTGAATCAACCAACAGGTTTGTGCAATCTGCATGCCATCAGCTACAACTCATCCATGTCTCTGCAACAGGAAACATGTTTACCTCCACGTGAAGTGCCCAACGGGAAAATGCAGGAAAATCTTTCCAAAGTGTTTCCAATAGAGTAAAAACTAAATTTATAAATTAACAAATACATTTGAAATAAATTTTATAAGAAGGCCTTCATCATATGTTTGTATGCATCTGAAGCAGAAAACATTGATGAACCACTGCTTAATTATTCCATGAAAAACTACCAGTTTAGGCAGCAGCGAGGGTTCAGCTCGAACATGAGGCCCTTTGTTTTTCCGCCCTCTCTGCCACCTTTGCTGCCTGCTCTCCACTGTGCTATCTAATAAAGGCCAAAAAATTAATGTTAAAAAATATTGGTACACACAGTTCACATGCAGATTTGTATAAACTTGTGGTTTGTGATACTGCAAATTTTGGTATCCATCCAATACCAAATACAGGGCCAGTATTGCCGATACCAACACTGATATTGATACTTTTAACTTATAAAGGCAGCTTATGTAGGGAAAAGCAGTGTGTAATGAGTTATGAGATGAATCATCATGAATTTGATAGATGAAAGGAAAGGATAGAAACAAAGTATCAATCTGATACCAACACCGGCTTACTGTTGACATCTGGATGGGTCCGCCCAGCTCTAGTGCAAACACACTCTTTGTAAATGAGGACCAATGTTAGCAAAAGTCTGTTTTTGCTTCATAATGGCGTGTGTGAGGTAGTAATACCAATATCACTAATCTGTTCATCAGTACACCATGAAGGAGCTCCTCACTTCTTTCCTGGATAGCAGGCAGTGGACCTCCCAATCCCACAACACCTCTGAGCAGCTGGAGCCTTTGTTGGAGTGGAGCTCATCAGGGACTTCTGTCTACTTCTCTTTGGTTTTCTTTCTGCTCATGAAGGTACAGCCAATGCAAAGGTCAATGAAATCAGCTTTTTATCTGTCTAGGAATCCTAAGAAGGCACCAAACTCGGCTGCGACTCCTCTTGTTCCTCTGGGCTGGGTCACAGCGACCCATAATTGGAATACAGTAATTGACATTTTCACAATAGAATAGGCAAACTAAAGGCTGTTTAACCTTTGAGGATGAAATGTCTTGTGATGCTTGATGCTCAGTCATAGCAACGCTGCGGGTGGAAAGAATGGGTTTTTGACCTTTAACAGCTATTAAGGTAATAGCCCAGTTACTGGTTTTAATCAGTCCCATTATGTGTCTGCACATCTCTTCTTCTCATTTGTGTTTGAAGCAGACAGAACACCTTGGAAACACACAAAAAAGAAAATGAGTTTAAAAGAAAATTTCTGCACTGAGAACAGTTTCTGATAGTCACTTTAGCAGGAACCAATGAGCAGTTCTCTCATTTCTGCATTTAAATGTGAAACGCAAATGCATATAATGAAATCATTTGTGCATAAATGAGAGCAGTGCAAACACAGCCTGATGTGACTCCTCTGGATGCTCTGTTTCTTTGTTTGTTGTGTCTGAGATGTGGATGTTGGTCCTCGCCTGCACCCTGCCTCTGCCAGCTGGATACTTCATGCCAGTGTTCATCTATGGTCAGTGTTTCAACTTTAAATTTAGATATAACAAGTCCGTCTCACTGCATCCCCCCTCTGCAGGAGTGGAAGCTGTCTTTTTCCTAACATGGCAAAGTTACTAGGTAAGAAAACCTTTCTTATTGGTCGTTTTGGTTTCTCTTTTCCAGGGGCAGCTATTGGCCGTTTGATTGGGGAAGGAGCCGCTTATTTGTCTTCCACTGGAGTGACTCCAGGCCAGCAGTGGGCTTCTGTAAACCCAGGAGGCTACGCACTTGCTGGTAGAAAAACCTGACCAGCTGTACTTTGGTGCTAATATTTTACCACTTTTATTGACTTTTGCCTGAATGTCTGAAAGACAATCTTGCCTGCATTAATTAGTTTACTTCAATTTGAATCCAGTATTAGCTAAGAAGTTCATTTCTATCATCATTATGCTTTTTAACTTCAGGAAATCATGAGTTTTTCAGTAAATTTGCTGAAATGTGGCATTAAATTTAGCAAAGCTACAATTCAAAGTGCATCATATGGTTTATCTACTTTAGGTGCAGCGGCCTTCTCTGGCGCCGTCACACACACTTTGTCCCCAGTTCTCGTGGCTATAGAGTTGACTGGTCAGTTCACCCATGCTGTACCCATCCTCCTGGCGACTCTAATGGCCAATGCCCTGTCACGCTCTGGCCACCGCCCATCTTTCTATGATGCCTTGTCCATCAGCAAGAGGCTCCCACACCTTCCCTCTCTGAAGAAGGCAAGTCCTCAGTAAGTAAACACAAAAGGCCTTCTGACTGAGGATCTGTAGTAAACCTCTGACTTTGGTGCTGATTGTGGGGTTTTTGCATCTAGCTGAGAATTGTGTGTAATAACATTATATTGGTAAGAAAGTCATATCAATGTATAAAGTATGAAAATTTACTCTATTACTGAATTCTAGCCAGAAATGGGGAAATGTGTGAAAATGTGAAAAAAGCTGAATATTAAGTTTATATTTATAAAATATAAAGTTTTTTTTAGTTACTTTTAGGTTTGCTCATTGCTGTTCAAAGCTTGTTTTTCAAACGGTGTTTCACAGTGAAATATTTCATCAGTTGATGTTTGGATCCTCAGACTCTGAAGTTATGCCGAGTATCAAAAGTTTCAACAAAACTTCAGTCCATGCCTGAAACTATAAAACTATAAGGAAGCCAACCAAAGTGTAAATAAACATACAACTAACACTTTTATGTATGGCTGTATATACACTGCTTAAAAAACTTAAAGGAAGACTTTTTAATCAGAGTATAGCATCAAGTTAGTTGAACGTCTGGGATATTGATCGGGTCAGGTTGTTCATCGGTTTCAGCTGCTTTGGTGTTATTGAGTTCCATGAGACAGGCAGTTACTCTAGGAGAGCTGACAGGACCTTAGAAGGCCCTTAAACCATTAGCAGGACTAATGTCTGCTCCTTTGACAGAACAGGATGAGCACTGCCATGCAATACCAGAATTGGCAGGTCCACCACTGGCGTCCTGTGCTTTTCACGGATGACAGCAGGTTCACCCAGAGCACACGTGAAAGGGAAGCCATGGAGAACATTGTGCTGCCATTAACCTCATTCGGCATGACCGGTTTGGTGGTAAATCAGTGATGGTCTGGGGAATCACGTTCATGCAGGGATGCTCAAACCTCTACAGTACAGGCAATCCGTACTAGTACCAGATCTGGGAGAAGATCCCCCACGACACCAGACATTGTCTTATTAGGAGCATACGCCAACATTGTCAGGCTTGCATACAAGCACGTGGGGGTCATATAAACTACTGAGTACCATTTTTAGTTTCTGCAATGAAATTTGTGCAAAATGGGCCAGCCTGCTGCAACATTTTTGCACTTTGATTTTAGGTGTGACTTTGAATTCAGTCCTCTGTATTTGAATTTCCTTACTTTCATTCCAAACACATTACCCAGTCCATATCAGTGTAGCCAGCATGACCTTTTGATGTGTTTTGAAAGTGTTCCTTTAATTTTTCACAGCAGTATACAAACACACATATGCATATATTCACATGCACTCTACTTCCATTGTTGAAAGAATGCCAACTACAGACACCCACTCTCCTGCTTCTCCTGTGCCCCAGTTAATCACCGCTCTGTCTCACCAACCATACAAACCTGTCTCCCCTACAACTGATTACCAGGCGATTCCCAGGAGCACAGGCGACCATCAGAATCAAAACAATCACAACAATGAAGTCAAGCTTTTAACCAAGTCAGCCACAGAAAAACATAACAGAAACTCATCATGACAACCCACACTGACAATATCTGGAAACTGGGCACAGAGGCTATGAATGTCAGTAATCATATATCTGCTAAGAACTCTAATTAGGATGTAAATCCAAATGAACTCAGATTTAACAGAGATTTATGTGTCTATACTTGGATCATCATCCGTTTGCCACCCACACAGGATTTCAGCCCTTAATGCTTTATCATGACAGAAATTAGAGGTGGATCGATCCAAAGATCAACAGTACGGATGCCAATGCTAGTATTGGTATCGGATTTATATTTTGTTTCTATTCCCTCAGTTCATTATATAGCCCACTGAATTGTGTTTAATACATTATTTGTTTTGAAAATGAAAAATATATCCCAAACATGCTGTCACACTTTCAGATGTATTTTATTTATAACCTATAGCACATTTAAACAGCAGAAGTTGACCCAAAGTGCCAGAAACCCAGTTTCAAAATAAATAAAGGCTGAAAAGTGTGTTTCGTCGTGTTAACTAATTATTCGGTAACAGCAATACTGACCCTGTATTTATTTGGTATCAGATCGATACCGAAATCGACAGTATCACACAGGACTAACAGATATCACACATTGTTGACAACACTTTGGTAAGTTCAGACAACGCACGGATCAGCCTATGTCTGCCAGATGAAATGTTGTTGGAATAACAAAAAGTCTTCTACATCACTGCCCTGACAGCAGCAGCTGTACTGTCTGACTTCCAACCAGCTTTTATACAACATGCATCCTGAGTATGAGGGGTGGAAGTGATCCAAATTCATCAGTAAAAACAGAGCACTGCAGTTCTCCTTTATGCGTTCCTGTTTATCACTCAGCAGCCGCTATTATGTAATTTCAGAATTGATCATTTAATTTAAGCACTGCTGCTTTTCCTCCAGGTGTGAGACGATTCATCTCTCTTGCAGGCTTCCATCCACACCAGTCGGACAGGTTGCGGTGAAATCGGTGCTGCTTCAGAAAGCAGCTGGGCCAGTGGAGGCTGAGCAAGCTGTCAGAACCAGCACTGAAATGCAAATCCCTGTGGTAGACTCCTACGGTGAGTGGACAAATGTATTTGATCATAATTCACTCCAATAGTCTGCTTATATTATCTCTACTTCGTTTTATTGCTTTTAAATTTCACGTACATGCTGGTCCGAAGCGCACGCATGGGTATGACATCACAAAGATCCACTGAAAGTAAAATAAAATGATGAAAAATTGTAGCCATCTTAAAGGCTCCAGCAGTTCAGGTTCATAAAAGTGCTTCCCTGAGAAGGTGACAATTATGAGAAAATAGTCAATTGGGCAGCTGAGCCTTTCGGCAGCAGTTGCACGGATGAATTTTTGTGTTTGGAACAGATGACTCAAAGCCACTAGAGAGCTGCACGCACTTTAAACTGAAGCACCGACTGTGGCAAAGAAAATTGATTTTTCTCTCCTCTGTTCTGTTGAAGAGTCGCAGATTTTGCTGGGGTTTGTCCTGCGATCAGAGCTGCTGACGTTCCTGCGTCGCTGGAAGACTGAGGTGAAAAGGCTGAATGGAGACAGAGAGTTCACTGAGAGAGGCAGTTTTAAAAGCAGCCGTTTAAAAAGCAGAGTGTGTCCGTACGATCCATTTGACATTGACTGAATGTGAAACAGCTGGAAAAAAAGATGATTGAAGTAGGATGTGCTGGCAGGACTGCGAACTGATGGAAGAGCTCATTTCATGACAACTCACATCCACTTTAAAGGATTTTCCATTCACAGAAAAACACTTTTTTTTAAAGGACTACGATAAACTGTTAAAAGTAGGAAATCAGTTTTTCAAGAAAATGGAAACTAGTGGTATTATTCCAGGTCAAGCTTAGCTGTGAAACTCCAAAACAATGTCTGCCCAAAATGTTGACTGTATTGTAATTACAAAATTACATTTAAATTTTCAAGTTTCTAGTTTTGTTATGCAAGAACAATATAAAACCAACCAAGGCATTTACTTGACTTACTTGAGTTTATACCATGAATATTTTTCTTAACCAATTATAATTTGAATAAATAAACATTTTATTTTGTATATTTCAGTTGCATTTTACTCCCAATTACTGATTCATGTTTATGAGCCACAGAAAACCGTGTGTGTGTGTGTGTGTGTGTGTGTGTGTGTGTGTGTGTGTGTGTGTGTGTGTGTGTGTGTGTGCGCAGAGTCCGGAGAAACATCTGGATGAAGGATGCTGCATTCACCAAACCTCCATCGTGATATCACCTCACAACACTGTTCAGGAGGTAGGGGCGCTTTGTTAAATGGAACTGGCAGCGTTACCAGTCATTGATTTAAAGCAACAGTATCCCAACAATTGCAAGAAATCCTGTTTATCACTTTCTGAGAACTGGAGGATGATGCACACTTTCCAAAGTACAAACCGAGAGGCAGTTAGCAGACCATAATCAGTCGGAAACAGCTAATAACTAATGAGCTGTTTTATTCACTGTTTAATTCCACTTATGCACAGACTGAAATTGAAAAAAAAAGCAACTGGAGCTAGCTTAGTTTTGAAATCTTTAGATATGAGTAAAACACTGATGATGCAGTCTCTGTCTCTGAAAATGGACCTACCCTGGTCTCACATCTCCTGCTTCTCTTAAGTAATGAGCTAATTTTCTGAATGGATAAACTGAACTGTGTTAACTCTTTATCTGTGTCTATCTGATCCTCTCCACTTGCTCTTAGAGTGCCTCAATCATCTGCCAAACTCTTCATCTCTCTTCGGCTCTCTCCACCTGTTCTCTCTGCTGTTGTTCTCCTAAAAAGAGTGCAGTCAGGATGCCAAGAAAATCTCACTTTTTTTGATGATTAGATCACAAATATAAACCCTTTTTTAATGCACAACACTTTTGATCCTTGCTTGAATAAAACTCATGAGATCATGAATCTCTTTTGTGAGCTCAGGTTTGTCTGTGGCAGGTGAATCTGAAGCTCAGGCAGAGGGTTTATCTTGCTGGGTTGCAAAAGCATCCTCTTCCCTTCCTCACCAAACCTTAAGTTGCAGCAGAAGCTGTGGCACGTGTGCTTCACTGACTCATCAGCTGCTACAGCAACAGGAGACTACACTTCCTCCACCTTCTGGCATTGCCTGCTCCTTGTTGCTGTCACCATCTTTTTTCCTGCAAAATATTTTTATAACCACAGCAAACCAATTAATCAAACAACCAGCAACCAAGTGCCAACAGTTAAAAGCCCTGTTAACTGGTGCTTCCCCCCCCCCCTCACTGCACACTCAAACAAAAAGCTTTGTAGCCAATTAGAGTGAAGTAGATGTTTGAATTGCACACAGCGAACCCAAATCCTTGTGTTTCTCATCAACAATATGCAATTATTTTGGAGGACTTGCTAGACTTTTTTCAAAAAAAAAAATAAGCAGGCAGCTGTTCTCAGAAATAATAACCCCCACTACACTGCTTAACAAATGTCTCTTCCAACTTACGAGAGAAATATCCTGCTCTTTATGTGCTAGGGTAATGTAACCCAACAGAGACAAAAAATGAGACCAAATGAGAACAAATTAAAATTAGATTCAATAGATGGCTGAAAAACACTCTAAACACTCAGTTACTTAAATATGTGAAGATAAAGACAGTCTGATCCACAGGGCATATAATTAAAAAAAAGGCTTATTTGCAACGTATCTGACAAAAAAGGGGAAAAAAACAAAACGGCGACAACAACAAAAACTCTGCAGCTTCCAGGACGTCAGATGAATATTTATCATCTCATCTGAGAAATTGCTTTCATTAACCCTTTTTTTCTCTGTGTGTTCTCAGGCCCACAGTATGCTGAGTTTACTCGGATCCCAAACCTTGTTTGTTGCAGACGAAGGAAAGCTGGTCGGGCTCATCACGTGGCCAGAGGTAGGGAGTGCTTTTGTGTACTTTCACCCATGCACACATGTTACCTTCAGCATGCAGGTTTTTGTCACATTCCCATGTTCCTCAAATGAGCTTTACTTTGTGCAAACAAGACCACGTCCTTGTATGGATTTGTTAAAATTATGCAGGGAGAAAATAGCTACTTATGGATTCAAAGCAGTCTCATTTGTTCCTGACCTCCATCTCTCCCTCCTTCTCCCTTTTCTCCTCCAGATGAAGAGGATATTAGAGGACTTGGCCAAAGAAATCTGAGCGACATCACAGCGACATCATCACGACAGCACATCCTATCAAAATGTATTTTAAATAAACATGTACCTGTCTCTGCCTGATTAGCTCGTAAAGCCCAACGTGTTTAATAATGATATAATTTCTCTAACAATATTTGCACACCAAACTATACTGTTATCAGCTGGAAGCTCCTGTGAAAAACATTTATCAGAGCCTATTATCTTTCATTTTTATTTTTGTAATTAGAAGGATCTCGTCCATTACGCAGATAGCACACAGTCTCATTTACTGCTTTGCACTTTGTCTCACAGCAAAATTGTAAGCACAAAGAATATTAACCAGTGCTAATAATAAGAAAAACAGTTTAAAAATGTATACCAGTAATAACAGTCAGTCCCTGCTGTTTTCTAGCTAAACCTCTCGGCCAGCATCTGTTCAGTATACATTAGGTCCTGTGGGCGCAGCTGAAAGTTATGTGACCATGATGGACTGTTGTCACAGTCTATCTTAAATAGCAACCCAGGGGCAGCCATGTTTTTTGTTTTTTTGCAAGATGAGGCTTCCTTGAAAAGACACCCAAATGTTTTTGCTTTTATTTTTTGCTCATGGCATTTTTTTAAGGGATCAGTGTAGTGTATCTTTGGTAGAGAAGTGGGCGGATCAATCCAAATATCAACAATACCAATACTGCTATTGGTAATAATATCAGGTTGATACCAGCATGATAAGTTACTTTGTTTCTATCCTCCAAGTTCAGTGTGCAGCCCAATGAATTGTGTTAAACAAAACATGCACTATGAAAAATGCCTGAACCTTTGACTGTCACGTCTGTTTTATTTCCAGCCCACAGCACATTTAAACAACAGAAGCTGATCCAAAGTGCTTTCGAGATGGGCACATTTACATTTCAGGTCTCCAAAAAAAGTTTCAGAATACATGAAAAGCTGAAAGCTGTGTTTTATTATGTTAACTTGTTACTTGTTAAAATGTGTTCAGAATTTGCAAATTGATGCTTCAACTCATAAGTCGTGACACGCTGTTCTCTCCGTACATAAGCTGCATTTATAAGTTAAAAGTAGCGATATTGGTGCTGGTATTGGTAATCGATACCAACATTTCAGTATCACACAGCACTGGCCTATGATTTCTCCTGTGACTTGTATCTACATGAGAGGTAATTTTGAAAGTTCAGAAGTTTCAAACTTGGGGTTGTAAAATCAAAAAGCTTGTCCTGATTTAAATTTGGTTCAAGGTCTTCCTGTATGCCCCTGGGCTGTTTTCAGAATGGCTCCTATTTTTAAACCTTTCA
Organism: Oreochromis aureus; assembly: GCF_013358895.1. Classification (NCBI taxonomy): domain Eukaryota; kingdom Metazoa; phylum Chordata; class Actinopteri; order Cichliformes; family Cichlidae; genus Oreochromis; species Oreochromis aureus. The sequence continues at coordinate 27,644,074 of NC_052961.1, read as the reverse complement.
GTCGAAGTCCTGTTCTGAACATTTGTACTTTGTACTTATGTGAGCCAGACCTCTATGCTCATGTGACCAAAAGACCTTTTCATTGCACTCTGTGCCATATATTACACTGGCACGCCTCACGGTTCAGATCGTTCCTGCTGAATTTACCTCCTCAGCCTCTTTGGGCTGTTATATTACAACTCTGCACTGACAGTCTAACACGAAGCCCTCCGGCTTGGGAACAGTGACTCTTCCACTAAAAACTGCAGAAAATTGCCCTGCTCTCTCATCACCACCTCCATGTGAAATTCAGGTCAATTTGAAACATAACTTCACTTTTCCTCTGCAAAAATTTGAGGTCTGAGGAGAAATTGTTGAGTGCACAGTGGAGGTGGTTATAACCAGACTTCAAGGGAGTGATCAACAAACAGCAAACTGGAAAACTGGAAATCCACCAAATTCAAACAAGGTAAGGTGCCTAAATTTCACGAACCTATTCCCACAACATTTTGACTGAATCTTATAAACTTGTTACAGGACCCACTGAATTTAAAATTATAGCTGCTATGTGTTGAATGTAACAGTTTGTGACTTGGACATCCTTCCCAGAGATACCACAAGGAAAAGACACTGGCATTCTTCAGTTATGCTGACAGTGTAATAACTATGTAAGTAATTGTTGAGAACAAGGGCAGAAAATAACAAGCTCCAGCGGCAAACATGAATAAACTGGAGTCATCCTTTAAGAAATTCTTTGAAGCAATAAATTACTTTTTGGCTTTCAGGAGCCTCTGTGGCCGCAAGTGGTAATTGCAGGCCACTGGTGCATTAAATTCTGTTGTGATCTGAGTCTGAGTGGCTCCACTTCCAAAAACCCCTTGGAAAGCTTTCAGTTGCTCATGCATTCAATTCCAAATCATCAACCCAAGCCAACAATCTTGCTGTCCATTCATTTCAAGTTAGCGCATGGCTAATCTGATTGCGGTGAACGAAAGCAGCCACAGTCGCAGACGTTTGGTGGTCAAACTTAAGCTCCCAGAGGAGTCGCTCTTCTTCTTTTGCAGGGCGCTGCCATTTCTGGCTTGTTTTTTTTTTCCTTGTCCTACTGTTAGACCGAGGCCCTCTTCTGAAAAACAGCCTCTGTTTACTTTTCCCTTGCTAACATACACTTCTGACCTTTCATTCAGCTTTCCTGCGTCACATTTAACTTTAGATGCTGCTGCACTGCAGTAATAAATAAACTCCTTAAAGACTTTGTTGATGGATGCGATCACACTAGCCGTGCACAGCCACTGAGGCAACAGAATAGCCACAGCACGCCGCGTGGAAAGCTTCACTTTGTGTAAGCTTCTGCTTAAAGAGCATCATGACAGGAAACAGCAACACCACCTTTCTCCTCTCCCTCCTCTCCCTCTCAAACACACACCGGCTGCACAGTATATTCTGTGTTCTTCTCACTCTGTTTTTTCTACGCTCTCCTCGTCTCTCACCGCTCCCTGCATCTGCTCTCAGCTCGCAGACAGGAAAGTGTGAATTATGGCTAATCACGGCTGAAACTCGGATAATTGGATGTGTGCTTACGTCACCTCTCTGTTCACACGAGAAATCCTTAAAGAGAGACATTTTCTGATTTATAAGCGAAACCTTTTCCTTCAGTTCACCTGTGAGAAGAAAAGAGACCGCGATACAAACAAGACAGCCTTGTTCATCACATATATTAAAACATACTTTATAACAAGGTATTTACAGCATATTTCATTTGACAGTTCAGCTCTATATAACTACTTCATGTACATGGAATAAAAAATGTTTTTTTTAATGTGACAGTTGAACTATGTACATTCACAAAACTATATGCCTCAGCTCTCAGGAAAATACTATCCGGAGTCTTCTGAACCTTTTCAGAAAAGCCATTTACAGAGTCGCCTCTTAAATGTCTGCCTTTACTTCTCCTCTCGCTCGTTGCTGGTGGTTGAGACTCCTTACACCGAGGCTCATTTTAGAGATTGCCATCAAGGCTTCTTTTTTTACAGCCTAGTTGTAAAAAACATCGTCCTCGGATAAGGAGCTGCTGTCTACGTGTCGGACAGCGGCTTCTGCAATCACAGTGCTTCTGTCCTGAATAGGATGATCTCTGTCCTGCGCGTTGGACATCAGGGAAGCAGAGCTGATTGGTGGTGGTGGAGGGGGGACCAGGTTGGCTGCAGTGTTGTTCCCATACGCCTGGGTGTGAATGCTGTACAGATGCTGAGGGACGCCAACGCTTCCTCCATCAAGCAGGAACTGAGACAGGTAGTGGCTCTGTGCTGCTGTGGAGGGGTATCAGTATCAGTCAGAAGGTAGCTTTGTAAAAACAAAAGGAAAAAAAGTATCTGGATTTCACAAACAAGTGAGTCATCACAGGTTGCTGTGATTTTTAGAAGGTCTTTACACACACGCTGCTCAAATCAGATGAAAAAAAAATGTTTTTCTAAACCACCTGCTGCACAGCACTCGACTGTTGGCTTGGATAACACAACACTGTGACCTATTTCTGTCTGAAAATATATATAAGTTTGTGAAGACATGTGTGTAAGTATATATTTTTGATATGAATGCTTGGATTAAGGGTAAATGATCTGGTTACCTAAACAGTAGGCGTTTATTAGTGTCACTGTGTGGAGTGGAAAGTAGTGGACCCAAATGCAGATGACCGAAATGTGGAAATTGAACTGGATTATAACAAAAGGCCTGCCTTTTATTGAGGCCGAAAAACAGAACATGAACCAAACGTGAAAAACCAGATGAATGAGAAACTAATCACGAAAACCTAAACTGGGAAAACCAAATACACGAAAACAGGAACACATGAATACCTGAGACACGACGAACTTGGAACACGGGGAGATATGGGAAATTTAACAGACAAACCGACGGGGAACAAAGCAGAAGACACACACTATTTACACAGAGGGTAACGAGGGAATACACAACAGAAGGAAGACACAGCTGAACCTAATCAGACATGACGAGTCAGGGAGGAAGCAAAACAAAATACACTCACACAGGACACGGAACTATTACCATAACACAGGAAACCAGAGACTCACACTGAGACGCGGATTGACAGAACATAAGGAAGAGAGGGAGCAAGAGATGTGACTGGTAAACAGATGAATGAACATGAAGACAGAACTAAACCTACACTGAAACATTACACACTAAACATGGGAGGCACAGGAACAAACCTAAGACCTAGAAATCACCAAAATGTAACCAGAAACTAACTGAAACAAAGCATGTTAATAATAAAAAAACACAAACACTGAGTCTCCATTCTCCGGACCATGACAGGAGATGTATCAGTTGGTGAAGTTTCCTTTAAGTGGGAATTTTAGGCAGTAAGTTTAATTTTTTATTTCCTTACAAAACAGCTAACATAAATAAAACAAAGAGTCATGCTAAACAGAAAGCACGTCCTCCTTTTGTTCTAAGGTTTTATGTGTCAGAACATCATAAAAAATAATCCAAACTAGATAAATACAACCTCTGCTGAACAACAATATGTGAGATATTACACCGTATCTTATTCAACAAATACTAAGCCAAAATTCTGAAGTAGTGTGTGACAACCTAAGTTCATCCCATGACTCAGTAGCTCCAGAACCTTCAGCTGTAGTGAGTTTAAGTAAGAGTTTTCCAGCAGACTATCAGCCTCTCACATCACTGTGGAGGAACTGTGGCCCACTTTTCATTACAGTGTTGCTTTAGTTCACTGACACTTGTTGACATGTGTCCACACACAGCTTTCTTATGATCCTACCACACCAACTTTAGCGTAGAGATGATTTCATGGTTCAACGACTGCAAGGTGCCCAGGTGCTGCAAAACAAGCCCAAATCATCACCACTCCATCACCGTGCTGTGCTGATATGCTCTGTTTGGTGTTGTGGTGCAGCACGTTATAGCCAGACACCATTGCTTAAGGCATAGCAAATTTAAGCAATGTTGCCATGTTTTTTTTTTATGCAATTTTAAAACCTGCAAGTAACAGATGATTTTGATGATGTCCGTACACATAAAACCTTATATTTGAAAGAGGATGTACTTTGATTTTATGACTGGAGAGGGTAACAAGCCCAGAATTACATATTACAGACAAACATATATCAAAGTACTAAATATATAAATCTAGGAACATATTAGGCATCATAATTTCAGTGTGAAGATGAAAAGGTCTTCACCGTGGGTAGTTTAAGATTTTAGATGTACATACCATGATATCTGAGGTAGTAGTATTCATCCTTGGGGTTACAGAATTTTTCAGCTGTTTACGTCGGTAAAGTTTTAGCACCAGTCATCTTCGAGCAATAGGTGCACACGACATAAACAGTTCCTCTGAGATATCCACCACTACTACACAAAGTAAATCCTGACACACTGATGACTTTTGATTTCAAGTAAAGTAACTGCCAGTCAGTTGGATTCCTTCATGGCTCTTATTTAATAGAGGACAGATTAATCTCCATGCCAAAGCAGCAGTAACAAAATAAAGAAGACAACAGAGCAGCTTACATCACTATGCAGCAAACACAATAAAGCTATAAATCAGGTATGTTGTGAAAGACAAATTCATTCTTTTATCTTTTATGTCTGTCTGCAAATAAAATTCATTGTCAACATTAAAGCAACGACTTGGAGGTAAAATTATGACTTTGGGATAATAATTAATGAAACCCAGACGGAGACCGTTATAAAAGAAATGAATGTATTTGGTTCATTCGTATTCAGACACAATGGATCAGCCACGTTCGCAGCGTGAAAAACAAAAATGACATGCCGATAAAGGAGACACCAACCTTGTAAGCTGGTGGACGGCTGCTCTGTGTTGTCGTTCATGGACCACACGTTCATGGCCGCCTCAGCCAGGGCAAACTGCTCCGCGACACCTGCGAGACGCAAGCCAAACAAACACATTTCATGTTGCGTTTCTCAGAAGTTGATCAGTTGTTTTTCACAAAGCGTACACCACAAGACAAAAAAAAGAAAGAAAGAGGGAAATTCAATAAGTGCACCAGGTTTGAGTCACTGTCATCAGACGTTCTAAAGGTTATTGATTTTTGTAGATGCTCCCTCGGCACAAACCAATCACACAAAAACAATGTTGGGGGGGGATCACAGCATCGCTTCATCTCCACAGACAACATCTTGTTTTCCCTCCTATGAAACTCATCCGTCTGCCTCACCTGCAGCGAAGCGAGCTTCTTTGAACTCGTCCGTCATTTGGGAATAAAGCTGTTCGTCTTCCTGCAGCTCGGCCTCCATGCCCCCCCAGGCGCCGCCTCCTCTACCCCAGGCCCCGCTCCATCCACCTCCGCCTCCCCTGGCTTCACCGCATCCACCCCAACCCTTCCACTCAATCAGGTGCGCAACTCGCCCCTGGGCCATTGCTGTCGGCTTGGTGATGTGCTCCTTTATTGTGGCCACCAGACCTAAATAATGGAAGGAGGACAAGAAGGGATGAAGCTCAAGATTAGATTTTGGTTGTCCGGGCTGAAAAGGTGGAGCATGGAGTAAGTGTGGCAACGAAGGAATAAGAGAAAGTAATTGAGGGGAAGGCAATGTAAAGATGAAATAGCTCCATGAAAATGGTGTAGAGTAGGAAAGAGATGAAAACGGCGAGAAACGGGGCATGTGAAGTCTAATAGAGGGCAAGAGAAAGGTGAACTGTAATGAGATGGTTGTTGTTTGACATGAAATTCTACAGCTTTGCATAATTCAGGCTTGAGGGTGAGCATTTATTCTTGATTTGCATAACATGAACCATGAAAAGAAGAACTTCTACTGCTGCCTTCTTATGTAGCGAGCCACTGAAACGAAACTGGACAGAACAGAAATGAGAGCATAGCAGCGCCTCGGGCAGTTCTTGTTTATAACTCTCAGCACTTTAACAGTATTGTACGAGTCTCACTTAGCTAGAAAACCATTGAAACAAAAACAGTTTGACATTTATCATTTTATTAGATCATTTCAGTCTGTTTGGACTCCTTTGTAGTTGTGATAGACATCATAATTGTTAGTTTAACCAAAAGGATCCAACAAATCAGGTGCGTTTCCCTCTGGTCTTTGAATGTTGCCCTAAATGGACTCTTGTCAAGCAATATCAAGTCTCTGTGTTCCCGTATCTCCCACGGAATCACCGGGCAAAACCTCAAAGGATCCATCATTTAATTTAATCAAGGAGACAAAAGTTGAAAGGTCTTTGGAAAGGACGAGTTAAAGTCAAATTGACAAAGGACAAACAAAGGAAAGGTTGAAAAGGTAAAGGTCAAAAAAAGAGATGAATTTATGGAAAAAGCAGAAAAAAAATGTTAAGACTGCAGAAGCTTAGAGGAAAACCAAGGATTAGAAATCAGAAGGCGACTTTGAGGATTGAGAAATGGTGTAAATAAGATAAGGGATCCAAATGTGCTGGACACCTGGGTTCAAGCTGAGAAAAAAAACATTGGTATCACTTTTTCTTCTTTCCCTTCTGAGCTCAACACCTACTTCTCAGCGTTTTGTTGTACACTGTGACACCCACTTCCGTCTCATGCTGCGTTCACACAGTGACGGCTCTTTTTTGCGGCTCTTTTCTGGCTGACTGTTGATGTGAGGAAGCTATATTTGCATCTATTTAGGTTATGTGCACACAGCAATAAAATCCCATCTGTTTTCCAAACGGGGTATTTTGCACTAACTGTCAACACTGCGTTATGAAACGGACTAAATCATAATAGGCTGACATAGCTCAGCCTATTTGTTCCCGGAACGCAGTGGGCAAACGTAAGCCAGGCATGATTTTCGCTGTTAATCTGTAGGTACAGTGCAGACAAGAAACAGTGTTTAAGGGACCGCCAGGTCCATGGGAGGCTGATGCACACTGTGCTGTTTGGAGCTACTGACTGTGCTGCTGCTGCTGCATGCCTCTATACAGGCCTGTTATTATGTTTCTGGAAAAAAAAGAAAAAAAACCTACAAAATGTCACATTTGCATTGTCTGTGTGTGCAGAGAAGTAAAACATTTTCATGAGTTTGCACAGTTAACTGAAAGGGCTTTTTCAAGATGTTATTTTTGTCATCCTCGCTTTTATTGTTTCAGATAATTTTCCTTATCACAGAAGCCTTTTTGAAAACTTTGGAAACATATGCTCGTCTGAGTCAGCCTCAATTATTGCTGGGCGTTGAAAGCAATGAGCCTATTAAGCAGTCGTGAGTGGAGCACAAAAGACAGTAATATTGTCCTTCTTTGCCTTTAGTTTAGCATCTTACCCTATACCCAGCTTGCCTGTTAAGATTACTGGAGCCATATGCATCCTGATAATAACAGCAGACACAATTAATTCATTTATATTTCTTTAAACGGGAAATTTTATGTAATTCTGTAAAGCTGTAAGCACAATAAAGTTATACTGTATGATTGACTTTTATGCTAACAGAGTGAACTGGGATAAATAAGAACTGAATCAGTTGATTTATAGTTTTTAAATACAGACAGAGACCATTCGTGAATGTACTGAAGGAGGGCATGCAGAGGCTTGGTTAAATGGCGATTAGCCTTTAGCTAGGCAGTCGGCAATTAAAGAGACAAAAATTTCCCTCAAGACTTGTAAGAGACCAAAAACATAGCTGAGGTGAAGGGCTAGCAGGCTCAGAGGTACAGAGGATGGATGGTGGATATACTGGACAGAGGATATTGGATATGGAGCTTCCAGACAGGAGGAAAAGAGGAATACCACAGAGAAGATTCATGGATGTAGAGAAGTAGTATATTAATGTGAGAGAGGTGGATCCTAGGGATAGGATGAGATGAACTGCTGTGGAAAAAAGGGAACAGCTAAAAGGGAACGGCTCATAGTAAATGAAACAAACAAGCTGATATATAAGTTGGGTAGTTGAAACAGTTTGATTGCTAAGCACATGATAGAGAGGATTAGCATGTCAGGTTTTACATTTGCTTGGTTGCTTCTCAGTAAGATCAGCCAATCAGATCAATCAAATAAGAGTTCGAGGACTGAATTCAAAGGAGACCCTTAGAGACACATTTGATGTATTAGATTTATCTTCACAACTTCAGAGGAAGTATGCCATTACTGGGTTGAATAGTGACTGTGTGAGTAATTTCAAAGTCAAAACAAACCCAGATTGAGCTTGTTAAGAGGTCTGTGGTACACGAACTAAAGGCTACGGCCCAGTGGCTCCATGTTGCAGTAGTTAACATATAGGTATAATATGCAAAACATCCCTTGTTTGAGAACACGCATGCTGACCCTTAGGGGGTCACAAGTTAATGTGTTCCTAGTGTCCTAAGTTCCAAGTCAGGATAAATGAGTTGTGTGAGGAAGGGCATCTGGTGTAATATGTGTCAAATCAAATATACCAATCCATCTGCTGTGGTGACCCCATGGGAAATAAGGGGGCAGCTGAAAGTACCTACCTAACAAAGTATAGGACCGGGATGCTTTTATGATTTACCAAAAAAAAAGGTTTTAAAGAGTCTGCTTTCAGCCATTTCCACGACTCGTTTGCTTGTCGCCAGCTATTTTCTCCACTAATGTCCCCTCTTTATCATTTACTGTAGCCGACTGGCTGCTCAAATCCGTTTGCTAACTATTCTTTTTGCTCTGTTTTTGATCCCACATTCAAAGTCATTTGATACACACAGACATGAAATTTAGGTTGGGAAGAAGATCGGCATAGAGCTGGCACTCCTTTTAAAATATTGAATGGTTCACGCAAACCAACATTTTCAACCAATGGTTTTTTGCTTGAGTTTTTTTTGTTTTATTCTATGAAGTTGCCCTTAAACACATATATTATTACACAACATGGGCAGCTTCAGTAGAGGTGATTGTGCAAACAAAGCAAGCAGTCATAAAAATGAAACTAACAGAAAATATGTAAGAGTCACTTTGCTGTTAAAAATGAGTCACCGCTAAAATAGAGACAGGAAATGAAATGATAAATGATACATTTAGCCATGTTCAGCATGTCAGAGGCAACAAGCATATCAATAATAATCTGAAATTCCTTGGGGACTGTAATAAATGATTCAGTGTCTCATTTATTGCAATCAAGATAGTGGTACTACTTAAACAACCAGTAAGTCTGGAGTAAGTGATTTTATCAAATAAAAACCAAAAACATATACTGCGTCGTGTGGAGCACGACTTCCTGCTGTGCTTTGTTTATGAGCAAACACAGACAGATGAATAAACTGTGGAGGTTTTAAAATCTGGAGATGTAGCGTGGGTTTTGCATTGTTGGGGGGTATTTATGTATTCATTGTTACCATTAAATTAACCTGCTAACAGCCCTGCTAGGCTCTAAATACAGGCAAAGGGGTGCTCTGTGTATTTACCATGTTTATAGTCTTACTTATACATATTTTGTAGGTGCCACACTCTCCGTGTCAGAGTGTGTGTAGGTCTAAGTGATGTAAATTTGGCTACTGTGAATGGACAGACGTCCATGTTCACACCTATCTATAGTAACAAGTAGGGGCGCCTCCAGACCTTTTTTTTTACCAATATAGCACAGTCTTGCCAGGGTGGGCCACTGGGGAAGGAGCAGCAAATTATATGCGGTCCATATAGCCACCTATTTCAAGGCAGTTCATGCAAAAGTTACTGACATATTGCACTAAAGTAGACTGGACTGATGAGTTTGCTAATATTGCCAATGTTGAAGCTTTGCAGTAAGAAAGATTTCATACATAACTGCTGTGAATGAATGCTAATAAAACATCTTCCTGTGTCTGTTCTGAACTTTGTGTTCCTGCTCCAAAGTGAAATATTTAGGGGAGCTCCTGAATGTTCCTTCAAAGCCACCATAAATTCTGTATATTAAGCTGTAACTTTGTATTAAATAAACTGCTGGGAACATTCAGCTCACTTCGAGATGAACAATTACATTTTATGTAGCCATTGGAATAGAGATTTTAAAACACTAAGTTCCAGTGCTGTGTTAAAAATCTGCATTAACTGAACTTAAACTGGAGTCTTCATAAGTTTTTAATTTTTAAAACTTGTTAACTGAACTTGAGAAAACCTAGGACATTAATTTTGCTCTACAACCGTAGGCAAATGTGCCCTTTGTTTACTTTTTCTCCTTTAGAGGAGTTGGTTTGACGACATGCAGATTTGTCCCATTTATTTTCATTTGCACTGGTCTAAAATAGCCTTCAGAGCAGTTTGCCTTGTTTTCATAGCTGTAAGCAGAAACACCAATTGCTAAATTTAATATCTATTAAAAAATTTGGCAAGTCAAAATGTTTTGTATGTTCTTCAAATTACACACAGAAAGACTAAAAGGTCTGCTAATGGGCTGCTTCTTTAGAGATGTGATTTAATGAGTTCACTTTGACTAAAGTGTTGGAGAAAGCTGTTATCAGCTTCAGACCGAAAAGCTAAAAGCTTCCTTTTAGATTGAAGCTGAGTTACAGAAGTATTTTAGTTTGTGCATTTTTTAAGGTTTTAAATGACCTTTTAGAGATTAGTACCCTTATCTACAATGTGCATAATATTCTAACTGCTCAGTCTGAGCACTGTCAGAAATAAAGGCATTCCTCTGCAATTATTAAAAATCTTATTCAGCTGACAGAATTGTTTCAGTTAGGATGGGGGGACGCACCATGCTCACCAGCTTAACTTTTAAGGTGAGGTCCCTCAGGGATCCATTTTTGGTCCACTTTCTGTTTTCATTGTATATGCTCTGCTTGAGTTTAATCTTTAAAAAACCCCATGGTATTTCATTTTACTGTTATGCAGATAATTCTGCGAATTATCTGCTTAAAATGCAAAACCATGGCTCTTCTGAAGGCCCTACTGGACTGTCTGGTCTATGTCAAAAGATGGATTGCATTAAATTTTCTTACTTTAAATGAACAGAAGTGATTTTGTTTGGAGCACCTGAAGCCCACCTGACTCAGACGTTTAAAAATCTATTTTAAAAAAACAAAGCCTCTGTGAAGAAACTTAGCGTGACCCTTGGCAGCTCTTTTCCTTTTGATAAACAGATAAATGCTGTTGTTAAAGCTAGGCTCTTTTAGCTTTGGGTACTTAAAAGGTGAGGCTATTTCTCTGCTTGACAGACTTTGAAAAAGGCTATTCATGCCTTCATTTCGTGACTTGACTGTAACAGTCTTTATTCACCTGTCAGTGAGTTGTTGCTCAGTCTGCAGCTGGGCTAAAATGTTTGGGTCTTAACAGATCAACCATATTGATTTCCTTTTATTGGTCCCATTTTTCCCGCTGATTTTAAGTCATTGCATGGATTGTGCCTCCTTACTTCTCTGATCTTTTTTTATTTTAACTTTGCACACTCCCACTAGATCTGCTGAGCAGATCCTCTTAGCTGTACAGACGTCCAGATAAAGGTGATCAGGCCTTTACAGTATCATTAATGAACTGTGACTGCACACAGCTAGCAAGAATATGCTTCTAGTTTTATGGTTTTAATTAAACTTAAAGTAATGACAGGGACACACAGATTGGTGTTTACAATTGATTGTGCATCTGCTAGGCGCTGGCAACAACATTTACTGTTATAGCCTGCAGAACTGCCGTATACCACGATGAAAGAATCAGCAGCATTATATAAACTGAATTTTAGTTATGATTAGGACTACCTTTCAAATGACACTGAATTCACTGAGCACCTTCATACTCTGATAGTGCGACGCCTATTTCATTTTAATGACCAGCGTAAACATACGTGTAGAAAAACACTGCATGTTTAGTAACACAGGGTTTCTAAGAATAACAAAACTGTCATTTCTTTTTCAGTCCAATATTATTGCAGCTTTGCAATCTAATGAAGACTTTAGCTTCCCAGAGTCGCTAACAGCGCTTGAGCACCATTGGCTCTTAATACAATCACGTCAGCCTGACGCATTCATCAAACAGCATCACACAAGGAGAATAAAAGCAGCAACGGCTGCTCAATATTATTCAAAATGCAATTACAGTGGTACAATAATATTTGCGTTAGCACAGTGTGATCACATTTAAGCAGTTATGGTGTCAGCTCCACGTCCACAGAACTTACAGCGCCAATTTAAGTGATGACTGAAGACTGATTAAGATTGAGTAAATGTTAAAAAGCTTTTTGATTCTTTTTTTATATCACGCAGCCTCTCAAAGCAGGTGCCAGCATCTCAGCCGTCTTCCTGAATGTCTGTATTTGTCTATCGCATTCATGAGGTTTTCATGGTCTCCATAATTATTCTGTCACTGTAATAAAGAAGCGTTCACTCGGAAAAGTTCAGCAAGGCATAACACATTAACCGAGATAATGAACCCCCCACAGAGCGGGGGAAGCAGTCGAGATGAGGCAGACAGACACAGGATGGGGAAAGAAGACGAGGAGCAGGAAGCCAGAGTTAAAGGTGGAGAAGGAAAAAATACACATGGATGAAGGAAATATGTGTGCTGCTTGGCATTGCCGTGTGTGAGGGAGTAAGGAAAGACGGAAATTACATTATAATCTCCTGTAGTTACCAGCACAGTGACTCATGATGAAGCACACAGGAATTAAACACAGCATGAACTAAACACGTGTGTGTGTGTGTGTGTGTGTGTGTGTGTGTGTGTGTGTGTGTGTGTGTGTGTGTGTGTCTCACCCATCAAAGAGGACGTGGCCAGCTCTGCAATGTCATAGCGACTGGTTTTATCTGATACGCTGCCATTGGAGGGATTCTGGCCGTCCTGCATAGTATAATAGTATAAAGAAGGGATTTATATTCATTACTTCTCAGGACTAAGCTTCCTTTTAGGTTGCCATCAATGCATTTATGACATCTGACCTAATTCGGGGGCAGGCAACTGCAAAAAAACAGTAGATGCAAACAGAACATTTGCATACACCCTCTTCTTGCAACCGCATCCAGTCACGTTGAGCCTCAGCCCACACTATTCCCACTTTTTTCTTCCTGGCAAAATGGTGATAATGACAATAACATCCATAAATCCCTCAGTAATCACACTCAGCCTGAATAAGTTGCAAGCAAAAGGTATTATAAGCCTGTCTGCTGTTTACACCCAAGAAGCTGCAATCGATACAGACTTGGGAGGTACTTTTCAAACAGTGTTCTCTCGGTTTTAGTATTTTTGAACTGAGAGTAAGCTGACGGTGTAAACAGTTCACATTAGAGCATAGATAAAGGTTCCACTCCAGACTGCTGGAAACCAGTTCAAATCCACTTGTACACATATTACAGTTTTTCATATATAACAATAAATGACATTCACATTTTGTGCATCATAGAAAGGCGATTTCCCCTCGTTTGTCAGCATTCGAAAAATATTTTAGTTTTCTACAATATGATTTTTTTTCCTTTGGTACAGACAGTCTGCATGTTTTTTGGGATGTGTTCAATTTCAGTTTTGTACAATCTACGCGAGTTGATAGCTTAATGTTACTGCTGGAGGTTCGATCTTTTTTTTCCATCCCATTACATCCAAACGTAGATGCTCTTTTGCTTTACAAAAGCAAGTGAAATCTTCCTCTCTTCAAATCAGGGTCCCCAGTTTTCACCTTGATACACAATAGCAGTCATTTATCCTCAGAAAATAACCTGCCTGGAGCAGCACGCATTTTTGTTTTACCATTGTAGAAGAAATTAGAAATCAAGGAATTCACCATGACTGAATATTTGACCAGTTTGACTGGGTAGGCTTTCAACAACACTTTTTTTTAACACGTGAGTTAAAGGTTTAGGGTAAGTCACTGTAGTTGCAGTGTTTCAATGTATGAGCTGTAACTCGTGGTGAGAACTTTAAGAATGTTTTTGAGAAATACGCCACTGTTGTTCCCGTTGTAGAGGCAAATCAAAACCTCACAAAGACAACACATTTGCTTGTAAATTGATTTATTTCAGATTAAAACTTACAATAACATTCCTGTAAACTCAATTTCACTTGAAGGTTTTAAAACGTGTTGTTTTATACATTTTTGATAAAATGCTACTCCTTAAAACATACATAAAAATGTTAAAAAGTTACAAAAATGGAGAGACAGAAGGACAAAAATGTTTTATAATAATTGAGAATTTGTAAATGTTGTAACCTTTGTGTTATTGTTATTGTTTATATGCACAGGTATAGAAAGAGCTGCCAGCACATTAGATGTCATCATAAACTGAGCTGGTCCAGCTAATGATGACATCATAGGGAGATAATTAGCTAAACTATGATCTGTGTTGTTGGTTTTAAAAAGGTATTAGCTGGTAATGACAGCCATTAAAGCCACCATTAAAAATCTAAAAGGGCCCGTATTTACAAGGTGATGGTGGAGGGGCTTCCACTTACCCTGGCAGGGGATGACTGACCCTCCTCGGGGTGGTGCAGTGTTGATACAGGAATGCTGATCTCTGTAGGGAGTGACAGACAAACCCTGGTGTTACACTTGCAGCGTATGTGCCTCCTTTGTGTGTGTCGATGTGCTTCCAGGGGTCAAGTGAGCCTCATATATAAATGATGAGATGGAGACGGCTGAATCCTGTTAGAGTCATTTAACCAAAGCCTCTCTGCATATTTAGCTCGGCCCCAGCTCACACTCTGTTTGCTTTCTAATTGATGGTGATGAGGTTCGTATGAATGACAGGAGGAAATGAAGTGCAGGCCCATGCGATGGCGAATTAACATTATTAGAAATGTCAGACGCACACACACGCTCACACATTAGGGGTTTTCCCACGGGAGGTGCCTTCAATACAATTGGGTATTGCTATGGAAACGCTACAGCAAAAGGTGACTAGTGATGCCCTTCCATTTACTTGCCAGCACGCACTTTTACACATGCACACACACACACTGGTGCACAGGGCTGTATCTGCTCTCTGGCCTCATCAGATCCTATCAGCAGGTCAAGAAACCCCATCATGATTCCTGATCCAATACACTGTCCTTGTGGGGTTAAATCCCACACTGACTCACTCCCACACACACACACCTGTGCACGTACGCACAACACACACCTCCACTGCTCTCTTATCTGTTTGTCTGGATCCTCACAGCTGCCTTCTCTCTTTCCTCCCAGCTTGAAAGCACTGCTCGCTCTGTCACCTTTGTCTCACGAAATATTTTCAAACAGCACTCCGCACTCCAGCTGAAAATAATGTATACGACTGCAGTATGACGTTAATATTTTGTCATGTATTGGGAAAATGTTAAGTAGACTGCTGTTCTGAGGTATCACAGACACCTCACATCTGTCTTCTATGCTAGTGAACCTTTTGTTTTGACAGCATAAAATACTACCTATGTCCTCCCTGGAAGAGGCCCTGCACTCAGCTGAGGTATTGTTATTTCATCTAGGCAGCGCTGGAACACTAACTTATTTCCCCCAGAAGCAGAGACAGTGAGCAAACACAGTAGGAGAGAAAAGAAATTGCAACCCAAGTCACATCTTCAAGTCACGACAAGTTGGAATCGGCTTCCGACGAAGCTCTGACATCCTAAAGCTACAATTGTCCTTCACTGATCCACACAATCCTCGTCATCAACCTCTTCTCCCAGAGTCTTTATTCTAAAGCAGCCTCAACAGATTCGCTCGAGGATAGATAAGACATCAGCTTAAAATAAGTTTCTGGATTCGCATGATGGAGCGCATCGCAAACATGCCACAAAATGTGATTCAGGTGGTCTTTCTGCTGTTAGAACTTCAGGAATATCTGCCAAAATCAAAACTCAAACATTTTTCCATGATTTTCCACATCCACACATGCATAATTATTCCTGAAAGGCATAATGCAACTTTCTGAAACAGCCTGTGAATGCTGTCACATTATCTTCAAGGCTGATTAAACCCTCAGACATACAGACAGATGAGGAAGAGCAAGCAGGTGGAGTCAGGCACTGACCTTTGTGACCTTTGCAGAGGCAGGCACCCATGGTCTCGGGACGGCAGGGGCGGTTATCTGTTCACCATGGTGGATTGAGGATGAGGAGCGAGCTACAGAGAGGAGGGAAGGGAGCGAGGAAGGCAAGAAAAAAGAGGCAGCAGTGGATGCAGAAGTATCAGTAAGCAGAGGAGCAGAGGGAAGTGAGAAACTGTGGTGGTGGTGGTGGTGGTGGCGGTGGTGTGTGTGTGCGTTGGGGGGTAAGTAAGCACGAATGCCTGATGAGCTGTAGGCTGAGGCACTGCTCCATAAAGGAGAGGGGAGGTGAGAGAGAGAGAGCAACAGAGACAAAGTGTGGGGAGGGGGGACACAAAGAAAAAGAGACAGAGAGCATGAATGTCTGTTTGGTGACGATTTGAATCCCCTCCCCACTCTTTCTTCTATTCTCCTCCCACTCTTCATGCTACTGTATATATTTGACTTCACACTGTGACAAGAAGGCTTATTGATGGAGGTATGTAAGTATGTTGTGGGACAAATTATCATTAGATAGATAGATAGATAGATAGATAGATAGATAGATAGATAGATAGATAGATAGATAGATAGATAGATAGAAATTTGATTCACAACTGAAACTATGTTTCAGGCAGAAAGTGCAAAATGCTTAAGTGCAGATTTTCTGGTGGATCTCAGTCATTTTTACGCAATCATTTCCATTCCCATCTTTTGACCATGAAGGGCAGACAATCTTTTATTTCATTATGTGCGTATGACATCGTATTTAAGACAACAGCACTAAAGAAGCAACCAGCCCGACTTTTCCGAATACAAAATAGGGAGGAAAACACGTACAGGGTGGTCTTAAAAACGAAAAGAAGGAAAACGACTGAAGAAAAAAACAAATCAAGACAAAAACAAGAAGACACCACACACAAATCAGAAGCACTCACACAAGTTCAGAGGAGAGAACCCCGACCGACGACAAAGAAATAGTTGGACCTTATACGAGGGACGAGGGGGAAAGCGCATCAGTTCACAGAAGGACAGCAGACCAACAGCGCACACTGCACAGAAATTATATATCTATATATATCTAAATATATAATTTGCTGTTTTCCTTTGCAAATTCTGTCTCACCTGATTAATTTCTCCGGGGATATGAAACTTTTATGGATGATATTGAAGCCAAATCTTCCTTTAAAAGCATTTTTGTGGCGTTTACTGAGATGCCTCTAAGACGATCTTCTCTCTGAACTTGGCAGCCTGAGCTGAATGTTCAGACTTTCTTGCCCTTGCTTAAACACAGCATTTAAACAGTGGCTCATTTCACCTGAATCGATTTTTTTCTTTCTCGACTCTTCTTGTCCCTGTGTTTCGTAGGTTGGTCTCAGAGCCCGGTGCCTGCTGGCACAGTAGTAACCGGGGCTTTGCTGACATCAGCCGCGGCAACGTGGGGAAAATCCTGTTGCTGTGGCAACCACGTTGCTCCGTGCTTTTAAAGCTTTTTGCTGTAATTGGACGGAGAAAGGCTGCAAAGAAACATTATCTGATGAACATGGGAGGACTGCGCTGATAAAGTTAGAGAAACAGCAGACGCTGACCTCAAACATTCAAACAAATCGTGCTGCGTTTACGTTCCCTTTAAAAGAAACAGTGCTCTTTGTATTTTCTCCAAGGGCAGATCATTTCCACTAAGCCGAAACTCCACAGGGTATTCCTTCATATACATTCCCAGAGACGCTACCGCTCAACCATACAATAACTAACTGAAAATACAAGTGAGCCTTGAAATTGCACATTGGAGAAAGAAGATGGGATGTTTGGAAAAGAGAAGTTCTTTCTGGCTAATTTGACACAGAGATAAGTAAGAGCTGATGAGTAGCTTTACAGAATAATATAATCAATGAGTTGTTTTAATTAAATGAAACCCTGCTTAAAACTGTTGACCTTCACTGACGTTTTTCCAGAAAATTGTGCTTCAGGAGAACTGAATGAACCCTAACATCTAGAAATTACACATGTTCCTCCAAAAATCTAAGGACCTCTGAGACCTTCTGCTAACAATCAGTGAACACAGTGAAGAAACCATACACCTTCAAGAAAAAGAGACCCCTCACTGATCCATTCAGCTCCCCTAAAAGAAACCTTAAGATGAAAATGAAGAACTCACTCCTTCAAATTTAGCATACACCAGCCGCAGGAACCCTTCCAGAGCCCCTCAAACCTCTTTCAGTCTCAAGGAGGGCTTTAATATGTTCACTGACCCTTTTAATACACTTTGGGGGCTCTGAAATCCCTCCAGAAACCCATAGAGAAGCATCTTATTATTCCTTTAAATAATTCTGAACCTGCTCTGGAACATTCTTAATAATCTCTGCTGTAGTCCCAGACTCCCCCATGTCCTTACATCCCGTCATGAAACGCATGCGGCTTGGTGAAAGGAATGGGGGCAAGGTTAGGAGCAGCCTGACACCTTGTGGCAAAAAGGCAAAAGTGCATGAGAAACTTGGAAGGCAGTGTTGCAGCCTTTCATGACATTTGTGCTTCAGTTGCTTATAAATGTATCGTTAAACCAAACAAGGTGCGCAGTTAAAGCAGCCGGAGCTAGGATATTAGACAGGAAGAGCTTTGGGAAGTGTTTCATGAATAATTCAGACCAGCAGGTGGACGTGTTCACTAAAGCCCCAGGGGTCAGATCCCACTTCTCACCTTGCATGTTGAAGAAAAGTCAATTCCTTTGCTGTTACATATTCACATCGGCTCTTTACCACGCCTCAACACGTCTCAGTGCCGGCTGCTGTGCAAACCTTTTTTTGTCACCGTGTGCAGTTGTTAGACAGCGCCAATAAAACCGGCCTCTTTATGGTCCTTTGGTGTGACCAAATCTCTGTCCATCAAACGAAACCAATCTCGAGTAGGCTTTGAGGGGAATGTGGGTTTTTGCTTAGTAGTCGAGGAGAGAGCAGAAAGAGAAGGAGGAATGTCTAACATCCACATACGCGTATGCGATTCTCCTCAGTGGGAAGCCACAACCATTCAGCAACAGTCATTTCTGTCATCCCTTGGGGCAGAGAGAAAGTTGGATGCCTTTCAGTGCTGGAGGATTCTGAAATATTGTCATTGATATGCACAGTGTACTCAACATGAAAGTTGTTTTTTACTTCATGCGGCCAAGTTTTGATTCAATACAAGTTTGATTACTTTGATTCTCTTATTGCAAAGCAAGTAATCATTCGGCTTCTGGGGAAATTCAACCTCTGTTTGCTGCAGTCTGTGTCAAGGATTAAAAAAGGGAATGAATTAAAAAGCCTTTCTTGGACGATAACTTTTTATTCCTTTAAAAAAGTCCAGCTGTCCACCCGCCATGCTTTTTCTGTTTTTTAGATCCACTTTTGAAGGTTACAGCAGTCCTTCAGTGAGAGTCAGTGGGAGCCCAGAGAAAATTCAGCATTCCAAGAAGAGCGAGAATCAAACATTTGACCTCAATGAGGTTTAAATGTGCAGCCAACAATAACATCAGGCCTGACAATCTTTGACAAAGACTTATTTGGCAAACAGAATAAACATAAATAAAATGGAAAAACAATAAAGCAAGTGAAAGATGAAAATCTGTACTAAAGTTAATGTTAGCTTAAAGCAAAATATACCCATTACTGTTATAGTTATGTCTTACTTTGTGCAAATTATGATGTTAAAATTCAGTCTGGTATTTAAAAAAAAGCTTTTTAAAAACATAAATCATATCATTTAATATAGGATAAGCTCACACGTCAAATTGAAGACAAACATTTGAATATCAAGGATCATGAGACCTGCAGACCATAACCTGACAGGACAGAGAGCCAGCTGGCTTCATTCAGTCTTAGTCGATTATACACCCTCTTCACAACACATGCAACTCAACACTTCTTCTTTTACTGCTCCCTTAAGGTGTGACCACAGCAGATCATCTGCCTCCATCTCACCCTATCCCCAGCATCTTCTTCTGTCAAACCAATATCCTCCTTCACTACAAACATGAATCTTCTGTGTGGTCTTTCTCATTTCCTCCTGCCTGGCTGCACCATGTATTCAGCATCCTTTGTTTTTTATATCCGCTACCTCTCCTGTCCTCACACCAACTCTGGAGCATGACAGCCCTCACCTTCATTACTTTGAGTCATTTAACTGGATATTTTTCACTGTGTATTATTTGACTAAGATTTTGGCTTGCTGTGTGTCACAGACCATCCAAGAACTTTGGCTTCAGTTTTGGTGAGTGAAATTCTTTTGCTTTGTTAGTCTGGTACCAAGCTATTTAGCATTGCACCAATATGATCTATGGATGCAGCTTGCTAACCAAGCTAGCTAGTATTAGCTGAGAAGTAAGCTTTCTACCCTTTCATTCAAGTAATGTAGCATCTGACTTCAAAGCACGAACAGTGAAGCTTTAAAATGCAGAGTCTAAGACTGGACTTGGGTAAAAGTCAGTTAGTCTTTTCACACTGCTGCACTGATTTCACACATCCTTTTTTCAACTGAAGTATCTCATGTTACATCCTGCCATGTTGCTCCAGAGTTCTCTGTATTGGATGTGATACACTGGTTGCTAGGGAAACATATGTATTACTCAAGTGGTTGGCAATGGTTCCTGGAAGTTTCCGGATCTCGCTGCGTACAACAGGTTACAAAGAAGATGATGTGCCAAAACCCTGGCAGATTGCCACAGTTGCTAGTTTTTCACGTTTGTCATGTTTGCCAGATGGTTGTGGACCGGGTCTAGGCTTGCATGACCTGAGCCTTATTCACTTAAACCTACATTGTTACCAGGATTGTTACATGCCCCAAATGATGGAAAAGTATCTATAAAACCTCAGTGGACTGCTAAACTACTCAAAGTGTATCTTACCTCTTTTCCTATAACAGCAAGTCCCCACCTCAACCCTGAATTGGTCAAGTGGTTAAGACAATGTATGGATGGACAAATTACCCTCTTCTTGAAATTTAGAGGCGTCTTGTGTATTTTTTTAATAGTGGAAAATGTCAAGGTAGCTACTTTCCCCATGCTTTCTGCACAAATAATAACCGCTTGTCTCTATAACTGAGCCAGTAACGTCTCTCTTTCTTTAAGTTTCATTTTTCAGGCCTGTGAATAAAGTTCACACCATCAGTATAGCTTAGCCCAGCCTTATTCGGACCATATGTGCTGGTCATGTTCATATTTTTAACCTGCAGGATTTTTTTTTCTTTGCTTATTTTGGATTCATTACAAGATCTGCCTTTTACTTTTCTATGTCATTCATAAGGACAAACAAAACTTATAAAGCGCTCCTAGCTTTTTTGTTTTTTCTTTTCTTTTCAGAGGTTGGAAAAAAAACATGTGCCAAGCATAACATGAATGCTGGGAAATACCTCTCTGATACAGCGGAGGACAGTTTGTCATCCAACATGGTGACTTAGAGCGAGCGTGAGGGACTTTCTGTGGCTTGCCTGCACATGTAGCCAGTAACTAAAAGTCTCACTCCCATCTTTCTCAATAACTAAGAAATCCCAGTTTAATTTATTGTGTGTTACGGCCTTGTTCTGCCAGAACTCCCACTGTGCAGGGCATTGAAACCATAATATTAGCTCTACAATCACATGATAGACTGAGCATGCTGAAAACCACTGTCTGCAGATTGACCACTCTTCCCTCCCTTTCCTGCCACTTCTGATCTCTTTTTGTGTTTTGCCACAGAATCACCAAAATAGCCCTCTTGGCTCCGTGAAAACGTATTTTGATGACACCGACCTAAATGGCTGCTACGCCCTCCAAAAAAAGATGGGAAAATTCAGACGGCTTTTGCTGGCTAATGGCTCTGGTTACTTGGCCTGCAGCGAAGTTGGCGAGGTCTCTCAAGGCTACACCAACAGGAAATTTCATTAATCCGGAGCTGGGATGAAGTAGTTCACCCCCTTCTTTATTTAAGGCTTTGCCAGACTTTCAGCGGACCACCTCGGCTGTCCTGTTAGAGAAGAACAGGAGTGGGAGGCCTCAGGGCTGACTAAACCTTCCCCTCCATGTGCTCCCTAATTGGTTTAATGACTGTAATTATCTGCTGGGGTGCATGTTGTGCCGGGGACGATTAATGGCCTCCAAAACATATGCAGACAGGCGGAAATTAAGAGAGGGGGGCACTGAGACAAAGAATAGCTGTGCAGAAGAAAAGAGCCGTAAAGCTGCAGAGGGAGACACGTCCTGCTGGTTAAGAGAAACAGAACAATGACACAGCACTTTGAGCTTTTTTCCTTTTCTTTGTGGGACTTTATTGGTTGAAATCTTCTACTAAGTTAAAAAATCTTAATGAGATGTAATCTGAGGCACATATGGACATATAAAACATATGCCACCCATACAGTTAAAAGGTAAAAGTTAACCTTAATGATGTGCTAGAAAACATCTGTATATGAACAACCACCTATATTTAAAAAAAAGAGTTAGGTTGCAGTACCACTAATAGCCTGTAGGTGCTCTCTTTAAGAGATTTTTCTCATAAGACAGTTAAACAACATTTCTCTTGTTTACTATCACAGAGGAGACTGACTGAGTAAATGCACATTTCTGGAGTTACAAATAGGAACACATGATAAAACTGAAAAGGATCTATTTTCTCTAATGGTTGAAACAGGAACTGGCTGATTCTAATGGTGGACGCAATGCCTACAGGTAGATTTAAAAAGCTTCATTATGACATAGAGGATGCAGGTGGATTTCCTGAGGCGCTGGAAGAGGCCTGTAGGTGCGGGACAGTGAGCAGACACACAAGAAGTGAATATCAAAAGAAACTTAAAACCCAAAGAGAGGAGCCTGGGAGGAAATGAGTTCCACTACACTACAGCAGATAATGTGAGACCATGTGGGTGGAAGAGCCAGTTTTGATATACAGCAGGCTGGTAATTAGTTGATGCCAGCCATGTGTGCCGGTAAAGGACCTGGCAGGTACTGGTGAGTATAGTCACACCGCCAGAAGTCCACACAACCAAAGGCACGCAGAACAAGAGAAAAGCAACCAACAGATCAGTGTTGGAGGCATGAGGCATTTTTCAGTTAATCAACAAACTGTTTGATGTGAAAAATTTGTGCAATATCTTCAAAATTATAATCAGGTTGTTCCAAAAACTCCCTGAAAAGCCTTCAGTTGATCCAAAACGCTGCAGTGAGAGACTAGAAAGAGAGAGCATCCTGGCTTCTCTTCACTCCCTGTGAAATTCAGAATTTAATTTAAAACCCTTCTACTTACACATAAGGTCTCGAATAATCGGGCCCTCCCCAAGCCTGGTTCTGCTGGAGTTTTCTTCCTGTTAAAGGGGAGTTGTTCCCTCCGACCATCGCCAAGTGCTTGCTCACAGGGGGTCGTCTGATTGATGGGGTTTTATAAAGCGCCTCGGGGCAGCTGTTGTTGTGATTTGATGCTATGTAAATAAAATTATATTGAATTAAACTAAAAATAAGATTCCCGTCAAAATTACTTGCACATTTGTTCAGCCAAGAGTTTTAAAAAAATCCTTGTTTTAGTTTATATGTTATGAAAAAGCAGTAAATCTTCCCATGTTAGAATAATGAGGGAACGGTCAGCTAACAATTAGTCGACTGTGAGAATATTTAGATAGATTCACTGTTGATGTTTGGGGGTGATCTTGAGAATTATTGTCCCATTAAGGAAGTTATGTACTCTTCATTAGTATAACAAGAATGTGACCTATAGAAATGGAGTGTTTGTTTCCAGCTGTTTAATATTACTTGTACGTAATGGCTACATGTTTATGCTGCATCCCATTATCTGTGTCTGGCTGTATTTGGACCTTCCCGTATTTGTTTTTAGCTCTGTGTGTGCTAAGAACCACTGACCGCCCGAGTCAAATTCCTTGTGTCAACATACTTGGCCGGCAGTTCACTTGGCTGTTTTAGGCGCATGTCTCCTTACGCGACAGGTGTCTCAGCCTATCAGAGCGGTTGCCACTCAACCCATTCGACTGGTCTGCCCATGTTTACTTCTCTTTAATCAAATCTGGATTTTTCTGGCTCCAGAATCATAAAACACTACCAGCGGAGCGTAAACTCTAATCTAGTCTATGAAAAGAACCATTCAGGATCCTGTAGATCACATTTCAGACATGTTTTTGTAACATGTGTTACCTCGTAAGTCAAAATTAGACTCAGCCATAAGACAATATAGTCCACACGCACAACTCCACGTTACTGTTCTTACTTTTGAAGTGTATTTGGTCTCTGTTGATTTTGCTGGCATTGTACTGTGCAGTGATTCAGTCAAATCACAAATGACTTTTCTCCTTTAATGCACGCCGAGATCCTCTAACCATAAACTGGACTGCCTTAATCCATTCTCACAGTTGACATCTGTTTTAAATGGAAGCAAATGTTTAAATCTGTCACATGTGTAGTTAGAGAGTGACAAAAGCTCATTTTAAAATTCAAAACTATGTCTGCACCTATACAAAGAAAGTTTTCCTGTATTAATGGGACGTTGTTGCCTATTTTACTATCCAGCTTTCAGCTTTTGGTTTTATTTACTGTGTTAATTACAAAACCTTCGTGTATACCGCAGCAGCTGGAAAAGCAGCACCATGATGTGTACCAGAGGTGGGCCAAAGAGCTCTCTTTAAGAGAGTATTGATACCAACGTTGGTATTGGTATCAGATCAATACTCGTTCAGTAGATCAATACTTTAATTATATCATCTAAGTTCAGTATATAGCAAACTGAATTGTGTTAAATACGTTTTTCTTATTTTTTAAAGTGAAAAATTATATCTCAAACATGCACAATGAACAGCGTTTCATTTTAACTATAGCCTTCAGCAGAAGTTGACCCAAAGTGCTTTAGAATATATATAAAAAGCTGAAAAGTGGGTTTTGTTGTACTAACTATGGAAAGTAAAACATTTAGTTTATAGATTTAATGGTCATTAAAATGTGTTCCAAGTTTGCAAACTGACGATGATTTCTGTCATAAGTCATAACACACTGCGTTCCTCTACATAAGCTCTCTTCATAGGCTAAAGGTATTGGCGCTGCCAATATTGGCCCTGTATTTACAAATTTGCAGTATTGCAAAGCACTAATGTGTTTGTGGCCCTTCTTTGTGTGTGTGTGTGTGTGTGTGTGTGTGTGTGCTGAGTGAATGACATCAGCACAGTGATTAACGCAAATGTGCAGTGACTTTAGGGTCGCCGTTTCAAAATATACAAGGAGTCTGTGGAAAGACGAGGCCAGCGGCAGCAGCATGTGTTACTGTTCTCCACTCGCCCCCTCATGTCGCCTGCGCTAACATCAAACAGATCCCAGCAGTGCGGTTTGGGAAACGCTTGATGCCGGTAATAATTATTTGCTCCTCAGCTACTATCCTATTAAACAAGTTCATTAAATCGTTTAGTTCCAGCAGCTTAGTTTGTTTTCACATGGATTAAACCTGGAGAGGAGCTTTGGCAGTGTTCAAAGAGCAATGTTGGATCAGGACATGTAAGATGTTCTAGTTGAGAATGCGGTGAAAATGGGAAAATTGAGGGGCTCGTAGGAGAGTTAGCTTAGCAGAATAATCTGCAAAAGCCTGGAGTGCTGCTGAGAGGAACAGCAGCGGAAAGACGCAGGAAGACCAATATAGACAGAAATCGGAGCATGTGTTTTCTGGTCAGGAACCCGATGCTAAAATTAGCAGGGATGTAAATTCCTGAGCGTTGCCGGTTTTCAGATCCACGCATGACACTGAGAGTTGCCAGAAAAGCAACACAAACAAACAACAACAACAACAAAAAGTAAAGGAAGGGCGGCGGTATAGGAAGAGGTCATACATGAAAAAGTGCCTGGGTAATGTTTTCCGCCTTCCTTATTTCTTTTTATTTCTTTTTAAATTGACCTTCGCCCCGAGAACAAAGACATCTAACAAGCCACAAGAAGGAGGGAAAAACTCTGAAAGCGAAAGCCACGGCCCCCACGCACAACAGTCCTCAGGGGGAGGCTCGGGCCCTGGACGCCAAGCCTTCAACATAATCACCACACATGCTATTGTGGCCTGCAGTAAAGCTCTGGTATGGCTCAAATCTGCAGCTAACCCTTTCCACCCCCACTCTCACCACCAGGCCTCTCTGTCCCACCTCCTGCTCTTTGTCTGTCTCTCCATGCATCCCTGTCATTTACAGTCCTAATGACAAGACGCAAACTTCCACACATTCAACCCTCGGCGAGCGAGGATAATCGCATTACAGCCGACGACAGGGACGTAAACCGAACTCAACTTGGACGCACTCAGACGTGGATTTGCATAAATCCAAACAGTACAATCAGCAGTTAAACTGTGTGGCTCTGCTCTTCTTTTTCCATAGCGGCTGGAAGGGAGAGAGACAGAGAGAGAGAGGGGGAAAATCCACCTCGCTGTGAAACACTAAAGGCATGGATGGACGCAGATGGAAAATAGTGGAATACTTTCTCAGTTTACAGTGGCCACATAAAGCCAAGACTATTTCTAGGCGTCCTATTGGTTTAACAGAGGCAAGAACACGCAGCCAGCTGGAAGTCAAGGACAAAGACTCGTGAGGGACTTAGCGGCAGATCCAAGTTCCCATGCTCCGGCCCTGTCGGGTCTTTTTCTTGCTACTTCACTGACCTGCAGATTAATTCAATATCTAAATATTGACATTCCTCCTTGTAGTGTGTGGCTCTTATCTGAAGAGTGCATTTAAGTCCCCCCCCTCCTTACATCAGTAAATCAAAGCTGATAAATTTTCAAAATGTGGGCCGCAAGGTTAGAGTGAGTCAGATAAGGCGCAGTGGATCAGTCAAGGTGAAGTGAGAAGTATGGGGCACGTCTAGACTTGCTGGATTCTTGGGCTTGTGCACGGTTACATTTTATTGGTAATTTCTGTCCTCAGCAGGTGTGTGAATGTAAAAGAAACTGATACAACATTCTCCAGTTGCAACACCAATATTTCCATTTCCCATGAAGGTCACATAGAAAGGAGCTCCAAATATAAAACGGCCTTGATGTCTTTTTCAGTGATCCAGTGATTTTATTTATAAGTTTGCTGGGCTGGTCATCATTCACGGTTCAAATGTGGACTGACACACAGCAGACTCTGAGGCCCGAGACGGTCCCGTGTAAAAAATAAATAAGGAAAAAGAAAAAAGGAGAAATTATAACCCTATCGTTTACATGAACGGACCAGCAAAAGAAAAAAAATTGAACCTGGCTCAGTGCACTGCGCTGATCAGTTACATTTATGCAAACCCACATTCCTCCTGGAAGTAAACGCCTTATTCATTCTGATGATTAAAGCAAAAGCTCCCATGTTAACATACATGACTTTATTTTATAAAATCCTGTCACACAGCATTAGAAATAGCTGATCTGCGGTTAGTGCGTTCTTGTTTTCAGGGCAGGGCTGACAATTACAGTATTAGAAATCATGCTGGGACTTTTTTTTGTGTAGTTTTTTTGGTTAGTTTAGATAATGGTGCAGACACTAGAGCAAGAGAGGCACTATCACAGGTGTGGAAGAACCAAGCAGCAACCTGTGGTGCATTGAAAAATGAAAACAATGCAGAACTGCAGCTCCTAAATTGGACACTTAAGGGCAATTTACCAGTTTACAGGCTGGTTGGAAAAAAACAAAAGAACAGCAAATGTCCTTTGTCATGGGTTAATCTTCTTATAACTCCCCCATTTATATTCTATTAAGGCTTAAAATTAAGACAATTAAAAGCGTGGCTGCTTTCAGTGACAGGTAGGTGCCGTTTTTTCCTGCTCTGTGTTCTGTTGTATTACATGACACTCTTAAGTAGTCGCCCTTTCAGCTTCTCTGGTAAGCACATTTTGTTTTAAGCCTGTTTTTCGCCAGCCCGACAGTCTTTGTTACGCTGTCGGGACGGGACAAGAACCAGGAGGAGTCGGACAGACGCAGAGATTGCAAACCTCCCAGCAGCTAAATCAGACTGTCTGAATCAGTTTATTTGGAAGATGATAGTAATCTGTCATCACATAGGAAGAACTTGCAAGAATGTGGAAACTACAATCTGACCTTTCAACAGGTGTTTTTATGGGGTTTTTTGTTCTTTTTTAAGATTAGTTTTGCTAAACTTGGAACGTCTCGCTTTTTTCCCCTTTATCAGTGACTAACTCGGTGTAGTGACGTCAAAATGATAATTTAATGGCCACATTATGGGAAAAGGCCAACATGTAATCAACTGAAACGACCTTCCACTACAACCAACGATGTGAAATTCTGCACTTTTGTCCCGTTTCTCATGTTTAAAAATGATTGATAGATTTTCTGTGGTGCTAAAACTCAGTTTATGCACCACTTTTTTATGCATGACTATATTAAAAGGACATAAGATTTGCCTTTCTTGCTCTCATATACCACACACCAGGATTCAGTAGCTTGTAGAACCACACTGAGCAGCGATAACTTGATGTGATCATTTTATATACGACTTTAGCCTCTTTGTGGGCATTTCTCTAAGCACAGCTCTCATAACCTCCCTTCCCACTGCAGAACTTTAGTCGCTTGGACAGTTGCAACACCTGGATTGTTTTGTTTTTTTCCTGTCAGTCTGTTCTGATAATTTTCCTGACCCAGTTCAATCCAAGCTTTAGCCATCACAGTTGGCCTCACATCGAACTCTAGAATACTTTGGTACACAGCGGAGTTCATGGTTGACTCAGTGACTGCAAGTTGGTCATGTCCTGTGGCTTCAAAACAATCCCAGATCATGACTCCTCCATGCCGTGTTTGCTGGTGATCAGTTCATCGACTTGCTACCCTCTTAATTCCTATGGAAGCAGTTAGGGTGTTCTTAGTTTTTCACAGGACTGCATAGAGTCCAGTGAAAACTCTCCTTTTCACATGACTGTAAAAGTTCACAGCACTACACATCGGATCATTTCCCAAGAAGTACTTAAATGCCACGTTACACACAGATAAGTTTTTAATAAATGCAGGCATCAGTGTTAAATGTGAGATTTTTTTTTTTAAGGTTGATTAGATCATATAACTCCTGTAAGACATTTTCAGGATCAGCCTTGTAATCGGTTTCCACAGAGTTAGTCGAGCACTGATTTTTATTACAGTTTCCAACTCTAGAATTAAAAACACCCAATAGCATAAGCATACCCAGGTGGGTCTGCTCATTTTAATGTCCATCATACAACAGGCTTTGCCAAACTCAGTTTAAGACTTTATTGCTCCACAAATGCAACAAAGGCAGTAAAAAGAAACCAGGAATGAAAAAATTGACATTACAGCTTTTTTTCTCCTTTTTTTTTTTTTTTTAATTACTGACAATGAGAGAGCAAGCTCCAATTATAAACCCAGCTCAATGTTTATCAGGATAAATAAATACAAGTTCAAAATAAATACACTATTAAATACAGTATAAAACAACAGGCACAAAGGGAGGAGATTGCTCTTTGATGAAGGAAGAAAGCAAAATAAAAGTAGGAGACGCTGCTTTGGAAAGTGATGAACTTAGAAAAATAATCCGTTTGGCAGTTGGTAAATAGTGAAATCATAAAAACTATACAAAATGTAACTGCAACCGATAAAACAGAGTAATAAAAAATCCCTTTTCCAAAGATGGGTGTCTAACTGCTACAACAGAATCATAGATACACTTTGAAAATACATTAAAAATTCAAGTAAAGGAAGGTGTACATCAGTAACACAACGAATTGCAGTCATCAATTAAAAGCACTGGGGCACACTGTCCACTATCCACTACTTACTACATTATAGAGCCGCTTCTTTTATATAGACGGAAGCAAACTCTCGCTAATCTCCTAGAAAGAGGCACTTTAACAAAAAATAAAGTCTTTAAATGTCGGAAATCAAGCAACTGTCTTTTCATAGCGCTTCATCCAGTCGACGTGTTACCCAAACCAACAAGAATATGAACGAATGTCTGTAAAGCTTTTACAAAACTAAAGGAGACATTGAAATTGCAAACCAAACTATTATTTAGTGTGAAATTGTCTCAACCACAACCACTCATTATTTAATCCTCCCCATTTTTTTTCCCAGGGTATGTTTTTTCTTTTCTTTCTTTCTTTTTTTAACTTCCCTCTTCATTTTCCGGCACACTACAAACAAACGTGCTGCATTCCAATAGAAACTTTTGAGTGTAGCGGCCTTTTTTATTGCAATTCCTGATTCTTTGATCCAAGTGCTACATTGTAGGTTTTTGTTCCTATAAACTAAGAGAGAGGGGGGGGGGGGGGGAGAGATCCTGTACACAGAGTACCTCACATATGTCCTCTCTTTTTTTTTTCCCCTCATATAAACATCACTTATAAGATTATAGCTTAATTTCTGCACACAGCTAGGAGGCGGCCAGTAAAAACACAAGGTCCATCTGTGTTTATGCACCCAGGCAACACCATCTCTTTAACTCTGGGCCAGCTCAAGCTCATTTCAGCCACCGCGGCGCTCCGTCCTCACCGGCCAGCCTAACAGGAAATGGAGCAAGGTGCCAATTAAAGGAAGATTTTGTGACATCACTGCCGACCACAGTCACAACAAAAAGGCTGATCACACCTTAACTGTGCCTTCGCTTGTTTGTTTGGTACTGGATACAACAAGCTCAGGGTACGACTGTTTTATGAACCGTAAATGGGAAAAAAGATAAAGAAAAAAGATAAAATTGCATCTGTACAGAAATTATGGATAATAAAAAAATAGATATTCAAATATACAGAGTCTACTTGATATATTTGTCGGTGTGTATTTGCTCCATTCCCTGTAGATAAGAAGAAATCAGAAAAAATGTACAGTAAGCTAGTCTTATTCAGTCAGCCTGAAAGGATGGCACAGTCCTCTTGATTCTGATGATCCCAAGCCATCCCCGCAGTAGTGCTCCAGCTCCGTTTAGAGTTCAAAGGGCTGCCGGCTGCAGTGCCTGATTTGAATTCCCTTCATTATAAGGATCACACTGCAAACACGCTCAGTGTGCTGGTCTGGTCCTTTAAGCCCAAGATGCTGTAGGCAATTCTTTTCAAATGTCCAGGCAGCCTCACTCCGATGTTCTTAATATCCCTGCAAAAGAGACACACACACACACCGAGGAGGATATATAAGAGAAGTGCCACATGGATTTACAGTCTGGCCACATTCCAACACTTTTCACGCACATCCTTCCTGCCTCTCGAGCCTTGAAGTAATCACTGACTCATTCGACGTGATGAAATGCCAGCCCGGAGCTGAACCGATTCATGCCTACGTGGGATGCTTTCCAAGTGTGCAATCTGCCAAAGCTTTGATTGATCTTTCATAAAAAAAAAATAAAAAGGATATCACAGGGGGCTCCACGAGCGCACGACGCGAACCTGCAAAAGCTCTGCAACGCAGCAGCCTAAAGTCAAAGCCTTAATTACAGCCTTAATTACTTAACAAGGATTCTCCCTGCTGACGATGAATCACTGGCAAGCAGAGGGCGCGTTGTAAATAACTGCTGGTTTTCCAAGAGTGCTACCAGATGCCCCGAGATGGAAACATGGGGCCATGAAATCACACCATACTGTATGACAAATACTTCAAAAGGGTTTGTCTCTGCTTCACAGTCTGCCCATCTTCCCAAGATCAAGACCTACATATATACGTCGTGGCAGAATGGGGTGTGGGGGGGGTTCATTTTTGGTTGGTCATGTGGTTAGAAAATGCTCTGGCCCTCGTTATAGACCTAAAGCAACCTTATATTATGTGCTTCACTAAGCCTTTCTCCCCGAAACGTTGAGTTCATCTCATTAAATTACCCCTTTTGTAATCGGGGGAATCGGGGAAAATCTAATTGCCTCAACTATCTTGTGATGAGTTCAGGGAGTACTTTCTGAGCGCACCTCTTCAATCTCTCCAGAAATCACATCCATCCATTTCAATTCAGTAATCTCCTCTAGTTGCTGCTGCTCTACAGCCTATTCCCTCCTCCCTCTCCCCTTTTTCCCCTCCTTTAATGTTGAAGAAGCCACAAAAGGCCTCCGATCTAAACAAGCAAAACTGGCGGTTTTTTAGGGGCTCGAGTAAAAGTGCCGTCCAGGGCAGCGGGTGTGAGTGGGTGCAGGGAGGGAGGAGAGAAAGAATGGAGGAGGGCAAGAAGAATAAGAACTGCAGTAACCACAAGCCACCACCATCAGCCGACCACAAATGAGCCCCACTTCTTCTCCTTCCCTCGATTAAATTTTCCATCTCAAACATTTCTTAAGTTGTAACCGAGGCTAGCGATTATATTGAGTGCAAACTATTTTGCTGGCTGTTAAAACTTAACATCTTTGGGAAAACAGATACATGAACTGCCCGAGAGAAGTCTGTCAGGGGCTGGGAGGAAAAACACAAGTGTGCAATTTTTGGATCAATCTAGAAACCTGTGAGCAAATAAGATAACTGCTACTTTAATATCATGTCACACTTACTCAGTTTTCATCTGCAGGACTTGTTCCATGGTGACAATCCCGGCGCAGGTGAAGTTCTCGCTGTACTGGCTCATCTTGATGGACTCCAGCCATTCAGACACCGACCTGAAGGGAGAGCCATCTGAGCCGCTGGTGCTTGGCAGGCGGATGGATACGCTGGTAAAGTAAAATGGATCCAAATGATAATAATCAGCAGGCTTTCCCCACAACAAAGGATGATGACTGAACTGCAATTACTGTGCAGGAAACCCGTTGGTGATAAAAACCAGTCGGAGGAGTTTGGGGCGAAAGATAGCGTGGCATCCTTTGTCCTTTCTCACCGTTTCTGGCTCTAATGCTTTTTCACAAAGGTGAAAGTATTCTCACACACAAAAAACATCAAAAACAAAAGAACAAAAAACAACAAAAACAACTTTAGTCTTCCTCTAAAAGGAGTGCACGCATAATTCTTCCATTAGCCCAGCAGCAAAGGTGTCAGTGTGTCCTGGTGTTTTTAAGTATAACATCTTAACACTGCCCCTGCCCCGGTTGACCCTAAACATCCTGCAATTGTTTTAAATTAAACTTAATGGTTGAGCTGCTGCCTAAAGCTCTCTTTTGAAGCCAGGAAAGGTTGAGTCTGAAGTCAGACGGCCAACTCTGAGCTGAGCGTCGAGTCAGATTAGTCACGCTTTAAAAAGCATGTGACAAAAGTCCGGTCACACGTCAGTCAAACTGTTAAAAAAAAAAAAAAAAAAGATTTCATTTATTAAATAAACTGACTCATTTCCCTGACAGACTTGTTAATAATGATTTGCATAGTCTTCAATGCACATTGCATGGCTCCATCTTAACATCTAACTGAAGGGAAGCTGAAAGAGCTCAAAGGATGTTTACATAAATGAGACAGAAGGAGGGGAAAAAAAGTAATTTATATTATTATTGTATTGCCAAATGTTTTGGTTAAAGGGCTCTTTCCAAGAACTGGTTGCTGATAGTGGCAGCCACTGTAGAGTCAGCACTAGAAAAATATGCACTATAAGCCCTCTGCCTAGTGTTTAAATAAATCTTACCGTGGGTCAAAGTCTGCAATGGTCTTCAGGGACTCTGGGCTGCGCAGCAGCTTGTCCAGCAGGCTGACTATGTCTCCGAAACGTGGCCGCTTGGCGCGATCCTGGAGCCAGCACTGCAGCATCAACTGGTAAACGGCTGAGGGACAGTCCATAGGTGCCGGGAGCCTGAAAGCTTCATTGATGGCCTTCATCACCTGGAAACAGTTGATCTCATTAGCCTTTTTTTGGTTTGTTTTTTCTCTTTAAAATGGCAGAGTTCTTCAAACTTTGTGGTCATTTTTTAAAAATTTCTATGTAGTTTGCTTGTCTGGCACATACCTCGTGGTTGCTCATGTCCCAGTAAGGTCTTTCTCCAAAAGCCATAACTTCCCACATGACGATGCCAAAACTCCACACGTCACTAGCCGAGGTGAACTTCCTGTACGCTATTGCCTCTGGAGCCGTCCAGCGAATCGGAATTTTACCTCCCTGTGCAAAAAAAAAAAAAAAAAAAAAAAAAAAAAAAAATGGGTAAGAGAGAGATCTTTAAAACGGGACGTGGTAAGATGATTCTGGCTGGAGAAAAGCTGTCAGGAAGGCCCACATCTACTCACACTTGTGGTGTACGTCCCCTCAGGATCGTCCTCCAGCACCCGGGACAGGCCGAAATCAGACACTTTGCACTCCATGTTGTTGTTGACGAGGATGTTGCGGGCAGCGAGGTCTCGGTGGACGTAGCTCATGTCAGAGAGGTACTTCATGCCTGCAGCGATGCCACGCAGCATGCCCACCAGCTGGAAGGAAGAAATCTCACCATCGTGGTCCTGGTGTAAGAAACAAAATTATAATAATTAAAAAAACAAAACAGAAAAAGGATCAAACTGAGCTTCAGAGCTCGTTCTTGTGTTTTTAACAGCTTCTTTGTGGCTATACTCACAGAGATAGTTGCATTAGTACAAACTGCATGGTATGGACTTACCCTGAGGTACCTATCCAGAGCTCCATTCTCCATGTATTCAGTCACAATCATGGCGTGTTTAACTGCACAAAGAAGCCACCAAGAATAATAAATTACACATCTTTCCATTGCACCAAAACAACTGAAACATATAAAACTTAGAAAAAAAACGGCCAAACTCACAGAAACCCTTACATTTGGTAACCACTCCCTCTAGGCGAATGATGTTCTGGTGGGAGAACTGGCCCATGATGGAGGCCTCGCTCAGAAAGTCCTGCCTCTGTTTCTCGGTGTAGCCAGGCTTCAGTGTCTTGATAGCCACTGCCACCTCTTTCCTCCCCGGCGCTTTCAGAATACCGCGGTACACCTCGCCAAACTCCCCTGCAACAAAAAAAGAAAAACACCATCATTCAGAGACTTGAGTTTAAAACTAGATGCCCAATATTGAAACATGCATCTGATACATCTCAAGGTTTTACCCACAGGGGTTTGGCTGTGCTACAGATTGAAAATGAGGAAGTCTGTGTGGCTGTTTTGCCCGGGGCTCTCTCATAGAGGTGTGTTCTCAGAGCCTGATTCTCTGTTGTTGTTTTATTAGCCTGTAGTTCAGGGTGGTGGTGGGGGGTGGGCATGGGAATCAGCTGTCACGAGAGGAGAATGGGTGGGGGGCACGCGGCCGTGGGAAGCGCGTGTTGAAAAAGGCCGTTTGCTTACAGGGTAAAAGGTGGTCGCAGTTGAGTAAACGTATCATCGTGTGGGGCAGAAAATGGAAAAAAAAAAAGCCGACAGTGCTCAGGAAGGTGCTGTGATATCGTTCCAAAACACCGTTCCTGCAACAATTCCTTTTTTGTGTAAGTGTGCTGTCAACTTGAGCCAAAACAAAAAAGGTGCCACAGCCAAGAAGTTGCCATACAA
This sequence comes from Oreochromis aureus, assembly GCF_013358895.1. NCBI lineage: Eukaryota > Metazoa > Chordata > Actinopteri > Cichliformes > Cichlidae > Oreochromis > Oreochromis aureus. The sequence continues at coordinate 27,608,896 of NC_052961.1, read as the reverse complement.
CAAAATGTCTCGACTTGTTGCGCGAGCCTGACGGATGTTAATCTCACTGAAGTAACCACTGTCAGTCACCCCGCTAAGCTGTAGAAAATGCACAATGTAAACAGCGAATTTGGGGGATTGGAAAAATCTTTCAACATCTCAGAGCTAAGACCCACAACAGACTGTCTCAGCAGGGCTGTCACTCACCAGCTCCAATGACTTTCTGTTTGGTTATGTGGCTGGGGTGGATTTCGGTGGCAAACTTGAGGACGGCCACGTTGGGGTCCTCGTATGTGTGTGGATCCACGTAGGTCTTCAGAGGCTTCAATTGTTCTGCCAACCAAAGGAAGAAACAACAACAACAAACACTGTTATTGTAGGTCGACAAATAAATCAAGTCAATTCATTGAAATGAGACAGAAAGGTGGGAGAAATTATCTTTTTTTTTTACCTGGGGTGGAGAAGTACGTGTCCTCTGGTCCTTGCCTGGTGTGAGAGTTTCTTTTCCTAAAAAAAAAAAAAAAAAAAAAAAAAAAAAGAATAAATAAATAAAAACATCCATCTGCAAATTAATGCCCTACTTTATCTCTTTATTATTTCCCTCCTTTAACATCAAGAACACATGGCAACCTTTGTAGCAATTTTTCTAGGTGCTCTAAGGCTTTCAGAAGGATACCAACACTGCTGCAATGCATCCATTCAGAAAGAAGTGGCCCTTTGATAGCGGCTGTCGATAGACTGTGTTTGCAAAGCTGATTTAAAGACTGAAAGACAGACGAGCAGGCGGGGAGGGAGGGAAGTAGACAGACGGGCTACAGTACAATCTGCTACAGCAGAGACCCGGGTCACCTTTGACAAAGTGCCCGTGGCCTGGTGCAGAAAGAACCAAGCCCCTCTTATCACCAACAATGTACCACTCTGGGCAAATTTCCTTTCAAGGGTCCCCCCACCACCCACCCAACACTCACTAGAATATCACCATTGAGCAATGACAAGGCACATTCAACGCAAATTCCTCACCAGTGAATGCTGGGACACAAATCCAGATAAATAGAAAGAGAAAGCTGGCTAAAGGAAGAGAGAAAGTGAGAGGTGAGGAGAGATGAATGTGGGGGCCATTTGGAGGCCCCTCAAAAAGGAAAAGCAGAAGAATGAGGGAGGAAGCCGGTGGAGGAGGACTTATTCTGACCGATTAGCAGACAGAAAGTGGAGGGAAGGGAAGCAGAGTGGGACGTTTACTGACCGTCTGCGGAAGAAAAGGACCGCGAACACTACGATCAGCATCATCGCCACCCCAACTGCCGCCACTAATAAGACTGTGTAGTTCTGAGACGGGTTTCCTGGAAGAGAAAACAAGGTTAGATGCACACATCTGCATGAAACTAGTGAAACTTGTACAGGGATTCTGCTCTGTACCTTCAGTCAAGGTCTCGAAATGCTCCTCCATTCTGGAGCCTTCGGAGTTGTCATCGCTGCCGAGGGCCTGCACCCTGAACAGGTAGGCCGTGCCCGGGGCCAGATCTTTGATTTGTGCCGAGTTCTTGTCGAGCGTGAGCACGGTGTAGGTAGTCTTATCGAGGTTATCATCCTGGGAGGCAGAGCAAGACATGTGATCTAAGAAGCCAGTGTTACTGCAGAAGACATGATCCTGCAGCCATTTATAGCATTTAAATTAGTGGCTTAAGGTTATGGCCAAAATGGTGATGTCTGATTTTGAAAATTTATGCCTCGTGATGATAATTATGAATACTCAAAATAGATCCAGTGGATCTGTTATTTAAACAACATGCGTAACACACATGCACTGACACAAAACCAAAATGATACATAAGACAAACAGTTTGATTTCAGGGCATTCCTGGTGAGAAAAACAAAAGATGCTCACCTTCTTGTGGTAAGTTAGTTTATACCGGATGTTAAGCTGGGGACGTGGTCGAGGGGATACATCCCAGGAAAGAGCCAGGCTAGTGGAGGTCCTTCCCACCAGTCGCATTGTGGTAATTTGTGGGGGATCTAAGGAGACGGTAGAGAATATTAGGGGTTTTTTGTGATGTGAAAAGCTGAGAAGATATAAGAAAAAATAGATAAAATAATAGGTAGACTTTAGAGATAAAATCCGAAAGTTCATCTTTCAACCTGTGGAGCTGTCGCTACCTCACAGACAGCCCCACAGTGCTGCTTCATACAAGCCGCGCTCACCTGTGTAGTGCAGAAATATAGTGACATTGCTCCTGGATGGTGGCCGCTGCGCCTCACCAGCCAACTGCGACACACCGCTGTGCGCCTCCACGATGAAGGTGTAGTTGAGGTGAGCTTCCAGCTCGCTCACTGACACCCTGGCCTCAGTCAGCTTCATGCTCGCCGGCTCATAGCGAACTCTCTCCCCACAGGGGTGACACACAACCCCATCGCAGCGCTGGCATTCCACGTTGTAGGTGATGTCATTACGACCTCCGGTGTCTTCAGGGGGGGTCCAGGAGAGGATGAGTCTTCCCACGGAGGGCTGAGGGACAGCCGAAAGATCTCGTGGTGCAGAGGGGGGGCCTGGTGAGCACAGGATGGAAATGCATGCAGTATTAAGAGCAACAAAGAAGAGAAGCACAGGATGCCAGATGTGTGGGATTTTTTTTTTTCAGCTATGACTGGAAATATACTTTTTTTAGAAAAGAAGTTTGATAAAAATAAGTTTTAAACATGTCCGGTGTCGGCTGAAAGTCATGCTGCCAGTTCAAAACCATAAACACACCCCTGCACATCCTGAAGGATTCACAGTCACTTTTAAAATGTCTGTTTTGATTACACACTGGAAAGGTCACGTGTGGAAATGGCACTGGTTGCACTGACCGAGCAGCAAACACACCGATCCTCATTTCAAATGTTTTTTTTTTTTTCCACGGGCCTCACCTGAGCAGGGTCCAGTAGAGGGGTCGGTTGGGGCCCGGAAGAAGCCATCCTTGCAGGCACAAAGCACAGCCCCATGTTCCAGCGTATCGGTGTTGGGAGGACATGGCTCACACGCGTCACTCGATGCCTCCGCTTTGAAAGAGCCAGGCCGACACTCTGCAGAGACAAAGACGACATTTGCATAAGCAGCAGAACAACAAATGACTTCAGGGAGCATCCCAAATGACAATGCAAAGCTAGTTTCTCCAGACCTTTCTACACCCTTCAATAGACCAGCAATGCTGTGAACTTTTGACCTCATGTGCAACACAATCAGGCTAAGCTGACATGTCAAGACTAAAAGTCACATTTATACAGGGCTCAGTAATTTGCTGGTTGCAGACAGGGATTGATCCAACCTTCCAATTAGCAGATGACCTGCTCTACCTCCCGAGCCTCAGCCACCTCCAAGTGAAAGATATTTTGTAGGGAAAACATGCGCAAGAGTTTGCATGGTGCTGGCTCTACTTATTAAAATACTCAGATGAGCCCAACCCAGCCTGCACTCCTGCCCTTTACTTCTTCAACCACTAACGCGTCCTCCCTCACTCCACTGCTGACTTCTCACTGTCTCTCCATGCACAACCAGTTATGCCACATTTCACCATACTTAGGTTTTCAGTGCTGCAGCAGGAGAGAGGAATGGAAGCAACAGCTTTCATTAAAAACACCAAGAATCAGCCCAAAACTGCATCCGCGTGCGCCTAACAATCCATCATCTATATTTTTTTTCCTTTTACAGAACCACATGCAGATCTTTGAAACTGTATCGCTTAGATAAGATGACACCCGATTTCACACGTCCAACTCGGAATAAAGAGACGCAGGTAGGGGTCCAGCTGTGCGTAGCCGCGGTGAAATACGAACTTAATGTGGTGTGAAATCTCAGAGAGAGCGTGCCATAAAGGGGAGTGAAAACGAGATGGCTCCCCATTAACTCCGCGAGAGCATTCCAACGCCTGCTGCCGCTCGTGTCCTCACGCCGTTGCACATTCATCCACACACGCGTTCATGTGTGCACCGAACACATGCACAAAATACACATACATGTATGCGAAGCACAGCCTTGGACACATGGGACAATCTGACATCAGAACAGGGATTATGACCACTGCCTGTCACCTGTTCACATCCCTCTGCTAAGTCAGTTCAACTATTCACACACACACACACACACACACACACACACACACACACACACACACACACACACACACACACACACACATCTCTGCCTTTGTTCCAAGTTGTATTCCTGGAGCAAATAGCTGACAGACCTTTACATTTTCTCATTTGGAAAGGTTCAAGCGATAAAAAAAACTCAAAAGAGGTGCTAGAAATAAAGAGATCAGACAATGTAAGAACCCTACATGGTATTCAAAGATTGTGGTTAACGCCGCTGACAGAGGAAAAGCAACAAAACATTCAAATCAAAGGCAAAATGTACGTGTTCCAACAGAGGCGACTTATAAAGGAGAGCCGAGGATGAAGATAAAATCAGATTCACGCAGAATTCTTTCACTGAGGTCGAAATGAGTCAAAGTTTATCTGAAACCTACAAGTGCCCCCACACACACACAGAAGACAGAAAGCACATGGCTGTGGCTCCATTTATCAAGGGGATTTCCTCAATAAACCGTACATTTCACTCCAGCTTCACTTGTTTTTTTTCTCGATCTTTGCGGGTTGGGAGCTGCGCTGCTGTGAACGGGTGTGTGTGTTATATAAGGATTATAAGACAGAAAAAGACACTCAGCTAGAGGCATTTGTTTTGTTTTTTTAAAAGTTTGGCCAACAGGCTTACGCGTTACTCAATCCTCTCTCAAGACAGCGCCTCGCTTCTGTCTCAGCCAGCTGTTTCACCAACAGCTACTGCTACTCATTAACGCAGACGAGGCAAGAGGACAGGAGAGGCAGGAGAGAGGTGGTGTGAAGGGGACAGAAGAAATACTGTATCCTGCTGAGGACTGAAGAAAAGAGGGGAGAAAGAAAGGAGACGGGGCAGGGTGAACTCTCTCATTGAGAAGGGGGAACAGCTGCTGCCTCAAACCCCGATTCATACCCCTACCTCTCCTCCTCGTAATCCCCAAATTCCTTCCTCCTCTCCTTTCTCTCCTCCCGGTCGCCTCTAAAAAGCCTCCCAGCTAACCCATTAACATTGCTATTCACCGCTGACCAACAGGCAAAGAGAATGCCATGCCATTCAAGTGCTGAAAGAAGAAAAAAAAAAAAAAAACATACAAACAACCAAGCGCTGCAGATGGGAATAGCCGGAATGCCACATGGCAACTGAAAAGAGGAGGACTAGCCTCTTTTTGGCGCTACAGTGCCGGCTGCAATGCATCGTGGTCAGGCCTGCGGAGATGATGGCCTTACTCTGCGAGTCCCCTCTATAATCAAGATGCATTCCAGCGCACACCACCCAACAGGAGGCCTGTACCAGAGCGCCTTGAGAGCAGATTCATTTTCAGCCCAGGTCTCCGCTGTAACAAAAACAGGTCAAGGAGTTTGTGTATCATGAACATTTGAGTCACTGTGACGGTAAATGAAAGTAGATGATTCTCTGCTGAGGTATTTGATGAGAGGATTCCTCGACAAAGGAGAAAAGACCGGTGAAAGACAACTTCCTTGTTCCACGGAGAAGGTGGAGAGAGGGCCTTTGGATTGTTGCTGGACACAACAGGAAACAGGAAGTGTGAGACTGACGCAGACTTCCTTCCTAAAGCGGCCAATCAAAGCATGGAAGCATAAGGGGAGCGTGACCAGGAGAAGAACCGCCGCTGTGGCTACCAGAGACCTGAGACAGAATAATAACCCAAAAGGAAGCCAGAATGTGTTGACCCAACACGAACAGAGGCACTAAACCCACAAAGGGGGGGGCTCCTTAGATGGATGATCATGTATACAAATGTCTCTCAGCCAGCTTCTTCAGAGTTGAAACATTTCACAAAGTTAGACTGGCCATTTTTCCCCTCCCTGTAGCTACAAAGAAAGGAACTGTTTGTCATTTGAGAGGCCCCGTGTGCCTTGAGTGGCTCTGTGTTTGTTTATTGAGAGTGAGTGCAGGGGCCCGCTACATTGCTCGGAGCCTGAGTGGCTCTGGAGTGGGAGCCTCCGATGACCACCCCATAAGGCTTGTCAGCTGAAGTTAAGATGGATGGAGACGCCGAAATGATGAATGCACGGTCGGAAAGATGGATGAATGGGTAACATGGTGGCTCAACAACAGGAATCGGCCCTCAGGACTCGGGCAGCACATGGTAAGGGGAAACTCCCCTGGTCCCCCAACAATTGAAGCCAGTGCAGGGCTTTTTAAAGGCAGTAAGGTCATGTCTGCCTCAGGGCAGTTGTGAGTTAAACTGTGCATGGCTTACAGGGAGTCAGTGGCCAAGTAAAACAAACACATGCTCGCAGTGAGGAGGAGGAGGGAGAGAGAAAGGATAAATTCAGAACTACAGCCAGTGAACAGAAAAGAAAAAACATCTTGCAAAAATAATACCAACCAAGAAATAAATGCAATGTCTAGATCTTAATCAGAATGGCTCCCCGAGTATAACTGAAGGCATTTGCCTCTATCCTTGTCTTCTTATTACACTCCCCATCCCCCTGTTTTTCTCCATCTTGGGACAAACCTGTAACTGCAATATGTCATGTCATTTTGTTTGTATGTAGGGTGACAACACACCATTAGCATTTTGGGGTACTCGGAGGTAGTAGAACAATGGGGGCCTGTGTTGGAGGAGGTGAACTGGTAATATGAGCTGGGGAGGTGGGGGGGGGTCACTGAGGTAAAGGAGGGGAGAGCAGCAGAAGGCAGTAAAGGTGTAAGGGCTGAGAGCAGAGTGTGCATGTGTGCACGTTGGGGGTGGTGGGTAGAGAAGCATTAGTCAAAGGGATTAGCTGACCAATGGAGCAGCTGTAAGAGCATTACATCTGTTTTACAATTGCTCTCAGGCTTTCATCTGGGGTTGCTAACAAACACAATAAATTCCCTGATCTGCTTTCTCCTCTCACTCCCTTTGTCCACCCAGATTCACTGACAGGAGCAGGGAAACTGGGAGAGAAAGGTCGAGTCAAGCAGACACGAAATGTGCTCAGTGAATTCTAAAGTTTTGCAGATGCATCGAAGAAACCCAGTACTGGTTGAGGTGATCCAACACAGACAAGTTCCAGTGGTTTTCTGCAAAGCTGCTTGGTAGAGCCAGACGACCAGGTGGCAAACGCGACACCCGTTTTACTACACCACAACAAGCCAACAGGTAACACGCTGGATGCTGATCACTGTCTGCTTCCTGGCTAGGGGAAGTGGCCAAAATGAGACTGAAATGCACCAATAAACAATAAAGGTTATCAGGGAGGACAACGAAATGGAAAGCGGCTGAGCAAGGCCGCTCGGCATCGACCGACAATGGAAAGCCCTGAGCCAACGGGTTGGGGAGTCACCAAGGGATTAGGTGACCTCCGGTTTCCGCTGTGGGCTCGTCCTGTTAGCAGTGAAGGGCGGGTGGGTGGTGTGTTGTGCTTGGGGGAGGTGGGGGTAACTGACTGACATGGGGGAAGGAAAGTGCTGACCTCACACCCCAGCAGTACAATACAATGCGCTTCACATCAACACACACACACACACACACAGCCTGCAGGCTCAGGAATGTCACCAAGAGGAAATATGTCCCAACTTCCCCACCACAACCAACACACACACTAAAAAGCTAAAAATTGCAAAGGGTCAGTTGTTTGGGCCAATGGACATTTGGAAACTAAATAAGGCGACTGCAAAAGAAATTGGTTGTGTTGGTCAGAATGTTGAGGAAACCGATTAAAGCTGCACTAATCAATTTTTAAAAATACATTCACAGCACTCCGTGTAATGCAAAAAACACTTGTTTGTCATGACGAACACGAAAAGTAAAAACTTCTCGTTAGTTCTAAAGAACCTTTTTTCCCCCCGTTTTTCACTCGTTTTGGTTTTCCATGACATGAGGATTGCTGAACATCCAAAAACTAGCATTGTTCTCAGTGCCTCAGTGTTCATATACTTATTTAATGATAAATAATAAAACACACATGAAAACCATTTATGCTAATTACACTGTAGATGCAAAGCTATACATTTTTTAGGTTTCAAAAACTGGGCTTCCCTCTCATGTGCCTCACAGTTGTTTGGTCCACTGGCTGCTAACTCCTTCATTTAACTTGGAGGACGTGTGAGACTTTGGTCTTTAATTCTGCCACTCGAGTTACTACAACTGCATTTTTCGGCTAAACCTTAATGTGGCTGCCATACTGTTACAGTGCACATCTCCTAAATGTTTCGGAGGCAGGAGGTCTGCCTACAATTAAAATCATTAGAACTCACTGAATTTTCAGCAAGTGTTTTAAGTGGTTAGTACCGTATCCTGGCCTTGAGAGTTCAAACGCACTGCAACTTAAGAAAAGACCAGCAAATAGAAAAAAGCTGCAAAAGTACACAAAATACAACGGAAAGAGAAAAAAAGCTGTGCAGAAAAACTTCCAAATTTTGGGGGGAGAAAATAATGTGATGGAACAGCTGTGGAAGTAAGCTAACAGGAAATGGCTAATAGCAAACATGCATCTACAGTATTATATGAATTAAAACATGCATTACCTGCAACTTTTCGCCCTGACAACACCCCAACTGTTCTGTCACGTTAATGTCTCCACAAAAACACTGTTGAGTTTTATTTAACTTCCATTGTGTTGTGTGTGTTTCTGCAGCATTTTTCTATTTGCTGATGTTTTCTTGAGTTGCAATTGGTTTGACCTCTCAGGGCCACTGTAGGTAGGGTAAGGTATTCATCTCAGATTGTTTTAAAAAGTATATACATATTTTTAAAATAAAATCATGAAGCGCCCCACGGCTCGACCGCAACACAAGTCACACTTTTTAAACCACAGTAGTATGATTAGCTGCAGTCCACATTAGAAACTCGTGCTACATTTTCTGTCATCTTGTTTGAATTAACTGCCAGTGTTCTGCTCACTACAAGCGTGGCCCAACAAGACTGTGCATGACACCACTTGAAAGTCCACCCCCACCCCCATTACCTAACCAGCTCACTCAAGTTCAGCCCGCTAGGCAGACGTTAACTTGGCGTAAGATCTGAGAAATCCAAAGTAAATCAGTGTAATCGCAGTGGGTTTATAGCCAAGGTTATATCTAGACTGTGCATCTAAATGAACAGCATTGTCCAACGAGTTTGTGACTTAAACAATTTTTTTCCCCCCTTTTTTTCCTATTTTGGAGATCAGCCACAGGGATCAAAGGTTAAAGGAGTTTGGTAGAGCAGAAAATTTCAGTGTGGGGATTATCCTGCAGGAGTGAGATGATTCCATTGTGTAAAATCCACTTTAAGCCAGCTAAATGAAATCCCTGTCATCTTGAGGAGTGGTGCCGTGTTCACGTCTTTGCACAGTCACCATCAGATTGAGTGAAATTGCACAACACCTTTGTTTTAATAAGTTTGCAGTCACCATGAGGAACCAGCTGGCTCTCAGCGCAACCGGATTAAAAGATTTAAATCTACTGAAGTGTCTATCTCTGACATTTTAGATTGCAAATGCCGGAGCAAGCATTTTGTTTTTAAATATTTTACCTCCATCAAATGTTTATGGCTTAACCACTACATGAAGCCAGTTGGTTTTTCCTCTCCCCATCCACTAAAAACTCTCCCATTGGCAGAATTGTTCTAATTTAGCCTCTATTTATCTTTACGAGGCACTTGCGGAGAAATGTATTTATCAGGGGCCGAGATGAGAATTGTACACAGTCTAAATAGTCCCATCATAGCCGTGTGAAACGGGATGTTTAAACTCTATTGGTGTCATATTCATGACCTGAACCCCGGCCAGAAATAACAGCCACTCAGTGATTTCACAGGAGACATGAACACAAGACGTGGAGGAAAGACTTTTTGTTTGTCTGTAAGTTTATTGTACTTGGGGCAGCTTCTGCAACAGTGCGCGTTTCGGGAGTAAATTGTGACAAAATGACGATGCAAATAATCCGCTGAGATGAGAAACTATTAAATAAATACAAGATGAGAGGGCGGAAAATTGAGGTTAAAATAGAAAGACTCTTCAGGGACAGGGAGGATGTTGGGAGAGAGGGGGCAGAGGACGGTAAAAAGAGATTGCACAAAGGCAAAAAAGCAGCAGAACCAGTAGTTACTCTGCTTAAAAAGACTAAACACACCCAAGTCAATTACTACCCATACAAATCACTCACCACAGCATGCAGTCACAATTACAACAGTCACCAACTGTTTGTTACATCAGCTGAGGACGAGCTCGGAAACACGGACTCGGAGAGCAGGAGGTGGGGGGGGAAGAAAATGGTTTACTGGAACCTTTTTGGAGAGAGGAGTCGGAACTTTACTGGAACTCAGGGGAACAGTTGTTCCTCCGAAAGTGCCCTCAGCAGTCCAAATATTCCACACTGTGTGTCTTTTTCTTTTTCTAGCGTCTTCTGTAAACCATAATATGGGATTAGGCCTTATTTGTTGAGGCTTTAGAGCGACCGATGAGGTGTGGACCAGGGCACTTAGACACAAAAACCAGAGCACCAGCTGTGATCCTTTGAGGGGGTGCAACGGGTATGCCGTCGCATTGTGCCAGGGAGGACTGTGGGTAAGGAAGGGCGTGATCGGCTGCAGAGGAAAACTGTGTCAGTGTCAAAAGGGAGTCACAAGGGGAAAGTGTTGAGGTTTAAAAGACTGACCAGGTAATTGAAAGAAAGTTGTGTTCCCCCCCACAGAATAAAAAAAGGAAAGTTTATTTCCACAGCATCCTGATCCATAGCAGATGGTGACGGGAAACAATCAAAGAAAGCTTCCTCAGTGCTTGATTTACAGTTTAGATTTAGTGGGGGGTTTTAAATACAATGTTTTGCAATTTTTTTAAGCATTAAATAAATAGCTTAATTAAAAACATGTAGAAAGAGATTTTTTTTTTTTTTTTTTTTTACAAAATACACACTTGTAAAGTATCTAAAAGTGTCCCAATTTTAAAAACAAATCCCCCCCCCCAAAAAAAACCCCATCTTGTCAGGCTTGCTGACTCATATGATTTACAACTAGTTCATAAAAACGTTTACAATAACTGCTCTAAACACTCAGTGCAGTGCAGGAAGCGATGTGTTTTATCTTCAGGGTCTGTTTGCTCGGTTCTGTCGTTACGATGAGCATCGACGGCCACCAAGAGAACAGCGCCACACGCCAAATAGAAAAAAGAAAAAAAAACAACAACAAAAAACCTCAGAGGTTTAAAAAGGGGGGGGAAAGAAAAGAAAAGGGGAAAAAAAGATCCCTGCGGTACAGTTTGACAGAGAGTGATCTCCAAGCCAAAAAAGTACCACAGTGAGGAGCTGTGATGAAGAGACGGGAGACAAAAACCAGATGAAGTCACAGGTTTCTACTTTAACAGGTCCCACGGGAGGAGCGAGGAGTCATAAAAGTGAGTGAACACATCGCCGAACATGGAAACTTTCAACCCAACTACGAAAAAGCGCCACAATTGAAGTTTTGTGGTTTCTCCCGTAACAGCGCTCCACACAGGAAAGAAGCGGGGAGAATGATTAACTGTGCGTCGGTAGGATATTCCACTTTAAGCTCTCTGAACCATTCATCTTGGCCCACACTGCAGCTCTGTGATTCACTTCCACCTTCATCTGCAACTGCCCTCATGCATCTTAGGCCTCTCATTTAACTTCATCCTGGTAGGTTTTTTTCCCTTGGGGGTCTTTGTTTAGTCATCTTTATGCGAGGGCTCGACCCGGAGCTGCTCTTCCCCCTCCTGGGAATTCCACAGGTCTGGAGTAATGCTGGAAGGCTCCTCCTCAGCAAACCGATCAGGAATGTATCAACCACTAGGGAGAGGAGGTGGAGGTGTGCTCCACCGGCCATGCGGTGGGAAACACAGCACTCCATTGTTCTCCTACCTTTACATTCCTCTCCTCACCTCTTGCCATTTAAAAAAAAAAAAAAAAAAATATCACGCCCCCTCCTCTAAACACAGCTTCTCGCTTTTGCATGACCCCTCTCTCTCTCTCTCTCTCTCTCTCTCTCATTCCTTCCTGCTTCTCCTCCCTAATCATCTTACCTGCCACTTTCCTGCAGCTAAAAATGATCTACTGACAGAAAACGTCATCGCTTTTAAAACAGCACTTTGCCACTGGTGGGGAAACTAAATGGGAAAGTAGATCTGTTACAGAGCCACGGGTGGATTTACAACTGCTGCCCCCAAATGTCTTTCAGGTGACGATTAGAGGTATTCATACCCGTATACGAGTGATTCGGGTCAGGCATGTGGGTGGGTACGAGCAAGTGTTACGAGCAGCAGAGAATGAGGCTCCTCAGTCTTCAGGTGTTCAGTTATGGAAACGGATCTTAACAGGTCCTTGCATGCCAGGCTGTGCAATATGTTCATATACACCGCTAAAGTCAGACACACACACCCCACAGTGGAAGCTCAGTAAATCTGTGACAACAGAGGGAGGAGGATCAAGACATGGATGCAGACGGGGGGACATGCAGCCAACTTGCCCGTTCACACACAAGAGGAGGGCTTCTGCACTCTGTGACGCTTGATATGAACAAAGTGAGTGGGGCTCAAAAAGCTTCCTCCTGCCGCCTCCCACTCCCCCCCCCCTCCCCAAACCATCTTTAAAGATGCTAATCCATCACAGTACAGTAGCCTCCCGGCTTCTTTGATCACTTTCAGTCACTCTGACAGCCCTCACCGCAATAATAAAACCCTTCTTTTGCAGGACTTCAGGCACAACTGCACCACAACTACAAAGGCAAAGGGACAGATGTATCACTGGACGACATATCACACTCAAAAGATAACGAGAACAGGTGATAATGAGGTGGCAGGAAATCAGCCTGACGCAACATGCTGTAAGCCCTGAGCCATGAAAGGCCATGTGCTTGAGCAAGACTGTAAAATATGTGATTTGAAAGCTGAGCGTGACTCCAACCAAAAGGTTTCTTTATTTAAAAGATACGTTTTCAAATATTCTTTGTTACCAAATGAGATTCACTGGCGATGAAAAATGAATACGTCAAACACAACCTGACTCGAATCCTCTTCTCCCAACTTAAGCCTCCATATCACAAAGGCTTTAAAGTGCTTCACATAATTCCTTCCTCAGAACCGTACATCTTAGTCATAGTGAAACCCAAAAGCACTTTTCCTAATTTTACAGGTATCAGTTCAAGGTCAGGGATAATGCCAGGGCATGTACAAGTAGGCCTCAACATTCCTTCCATTGCAAAAGAACCATGTTAGCCAAAGGCAGAATTCCACTGAATTACAATAATAATACCCATCATGAAGCTCCACACTCTGCCATCCAGGCCTGTTTTACACCCCGTGGCAATTAAAATAAAGGTAAATAGTGACTAATGCTGGAGTGTGCTTAAAAAAAGCACACTCTCCTGGGAAGCGAATCCTGGTTTACACCCAGATGAAGCGCCTGTAGACATAAAGACTTTGAAAATTCCAGAGACTCAATCGCATGTGCTCACCTTGACATGTGTCTTTGACCTCTTCGTAGCCCGGTTTGCACTGGCACTGTCCGACCTGCACCGCCCACTTCCCTTCCTCGGTGCAGTAGATGCGAGGTAACTCCTCACTGGCTGCGTTATCCACGCATACCCCGCTCACTTCCGTAAGTGGCTGGTTCTCAGCTCCGGCCACCGTCTCGGGGAACGTGGCGAGATTCTGTACGGTGCCCGGGCAGGTTTTGTAGAAGACCCTGACGGAGAGAAGAGCGATGCAGGCTCCGATGTCTTGAAAGGCCAAGTAGAAACCTTTTCGAGACAGCCCGTCCACCACTCGCGTCTCTGTGTTGATGTGCATTTCATTTTTGCCGGTGATCTCATCCGGAGCTATGGTGGCCACCTTCTTAAACTGGCTCTTGCGGAAGGTGGTGCCCACATCTGCATCTGACTCGGACGTGTAGAGGTTGAAGGTTTCCTTGCAGATTAACGAGGCTCCGTCGAAAGAGTTGCAGTCGCGTACAATAAACTTAAGTTCCACAAAAACCCGCGAGGCCAATGGATGCCGCTGGATGAAGGTGGTGCGCAGCCAGTTGTCCTGCTCGCGCTCCTCCACGTTGCAGATGGAGTACGTGTAGAACTGAGAGCCATTTAGAGTCCTCTGGACAACCTCCCACTGAAGAATAAGAACAAACACACACACAAGCGAAAAAGGTTAAGAGGTACGAACACTGAGCATGTGCAAACCAAAACTACCAGGACGGCAAAGGAAAAAGGCTCCATTGCACTCCTCATAAGGGTTCAGCTATCGTACTACTGTATGAACAGTATGAGTGTGTGTCAGGGAAGCCATGCTCCACAAATTGCTAATTACTCCCTGTGAATATTTTTACAGCTTCACAGCAATAACACATTTCTGGGACATGGAAAAGTGCACTTTACGAGCAGCATTACAATATTGCAAACCTCAGGGGCTGATGAACATGAGCATTTCTGACATTGCAAAGATACCAAATTATTTCCAATTCCAGGTCTTTTTTTTTTTTTTCCTCTGGCTACTTGTTGGCATGTTCCCCAAATAGCATTGCTTCTTGCATACTCAATGGTGCCACAAATATTTCTGGTGAAAAAAAAAAGTGACAGCAAGTTTTAACAAAACCTTGGCTCCTGAGAAACAACTGGCCCCACGGAGGCTGTGGTTTGCTCTCTGCATGTAGCCCCTGTCCTATTAATTAAAAAATAAAAAAATGTGCTTAGCTGGCCGATTGTGTGGCTGTGCATATAAACTTGATGTGCAGCAGCAGAACCGACACATCTATAAAACAGCTGGTGAACATTTTTCACAATTTTTACAAGGGGCCTTTAAAACACCTGAGGCTTATTAATGAAAAAGTGAAACTTATTTAAAGGTTTTCTTTCTTTTCTTTTTCTCTTCAAGAAAGTTGGGTGAGCCATCACGAACACGCCTGCACATGCCTTTGACTCATCAGCACACAAGATGAAGCCATTTGCTGTGAATTTGCATGAGTCTGACTGGTCAATTACTGTGAAACTGCAGCCCAGTCGGAAGGCATATGTTTCTAGTACACTGGTGTAATAATGTGCTGGGCACTGCACTAAATGTAGACGTTTACGTTTTCCCCTCCATCCTAAACCCATCCTCTCCAAAAAAAAGAGAGGCACCACATGCTGCAAACTTTAAAAGTTAATTGCTCTCTGACATACAATTCTGGAGCTGAAGCCTTCAAACCACAAGAAGCCACAAGTATTCCCAGTTGAGCGCTAGCAGCTATTCTGTCTGCCTAAGCTTTTGGTGTAGCCCAGACATGCTTTGGATGCAGTTCCTGATAGGATCCTGCTACTATCGAATATAAGGTTAACTGATTTTCATTAAAAAAAAACAAACCTAAACACACACACAGCAGCCACTCCACATCTAACCACAGGAGTCAAATAGTCAAATGTCATCAAATTGGAGGGTCTACATTCAGCTGGAGCCTTTCCGTGCATTTTCTCCATGCTGATTTGTCCTTAAGGCAAATTCCAACAGGAAACGTGGGAGCTGGAGGAGAAACCAGAAAGCAGAGCTCTACTCACCCCGGTCTTCTCTCCCTGATCTAAGGGCCAAGTCAGCCAGCCCAGTTCATCTCCTGACGCCCTCATGTCCAAAAGCACTTCTGTGGAGACACGAGAACAATTTCAGTAAGTGAGAATACACCTATTTTAAAATATATATTTATCCAGAAACATTTGGTTTGGTTTGAAATAAGTTCAAATATTTGACTTGTGATTCTTCAGAAGAGATATCTGCAAATAAGAAGCCACGAATAAGTTGGAGTTTTGGTCTTTGACTAAAGAAGCGATCAGATTTTAGCTAAATAAGAGCGGCAGCTTGCTGCATGAATATTACACGTTTCATTTGCCACATGCCAGCAAACTTTGATATACTCGAGTCAGCGTGTTGAAATAATGGGAATAAAAATATATTTATATTTTTTTCCTTCTTTAATACAGAGAAGGAGTGGAAGGAAAAAAAATCACAGACGATCACTCAAATTGTGGCAGATTTCACCTGCTGGTGCGACGTGGTTTACTGCAGCGCACACGAAGGCTCAGCATTGCTGATGGTTAATAATCAAACCAAACTCCGGGAAGTTCTTTTTTTATCCAAATAAAACAATGAAATAAAGAAAGAGACAGAGCAGTGCAGGACTGTCATAAAGCATGAAGAATATTTCCTGTTTGTTAAAAAAATAAACTTTTAAGTTGGTGTCCCGCATGGCACGCGTGCTTCCCTTAAGCAAAAATCTCCCAGAAAAATTTAATGCAACCAGGTTTTTAAATAATTAGCTTTTTTTAAAAAGTCACTCACCTTCTTTAGTTTGTATTGTAATAAATATGCCATTGAGAAGTACGTATGAAAACAAATAACGTCTGATTCCACCAAAGAAATCCATTTAGAAAACTTTTCCTTCCTCTCTCCGCTCCTGGGCTTGGCTGGGATTCTGAGAGGTGAGCACAGCTTGCTGCAGCTCATTCACAAACAGCACGGCACGTCACGGACTCCGCCTGCTGGAATGTGTGTGTGTGTTTGTGTGAGTGGGTGAGTGCGTGTGCATGGTGTGTTTAGCGTTTCCAGAGGTGGGAGTGAAAGGCAGTGGGGTGGTGAGGCACTTAGGGACTGTTGGACATTTCATAATTACAAACGAACCATCACGAACGTCTCAAAGAGCTTATCATAGTTAGTACAGCCTGGTGCAAGTTTGCAGAGAAAACCTGAAATATTTCTGTGTGCAATCAACCCCAAACTGCACTAACAGGCAAAGCACCGTTAGCCTGTGGGAGAGAGGAGGGTTAGAGGACAGAACTATTATCCTCCAATGAAAATTACATTACTAATAATTTTTTAAAAGTATTTCCCAATGGTGTTAAAAAACAGAGCAAGGATATGTTTTTTTTTAAATGCAGATTTTTATATAAACATCCAAGTTTGCATTTTGAGTTAAGTTACATTATTTTATTTTACTTGCACAAAAATAAATAAATAAATCACAAACTCCCCAAACCTACCAGGGTCAAAATTGATGCTAATGGTCAGCTTTTTTTTAAACACATGTCTGCAGAGCAATTCCAGCTCCTTTGACAAATCTCTCAAGCTTCTCCAGATTTGATGGTCTTCAGGCACGGATCTTGATCTTCAGTTCATTTCCAAAGGGATTCGAGTCAGGGCTTTCTGCAGGCCAGTCAGCAATGTTCACTTTGGTCTTCTGGAGGTAGTTTTTCACAAGGAGTGATGTATGTTTTGGGTCATTGTGTGTGAAAACAAAGTGATGACCCAGACCCAGGATTGTTGCTGCCTGCTCGAGGTTTTCTTTCAAATTCAAAATCTCCATGAGTCTTCACTAAGATTCCTGACCAGTCCTTACCAGTCATGACCAAGATTCCCAGTTCCATATGCACTGACGTGTCCCCACAACGTAATACCCCCGCCATCGTGTTTCACTGTGAGGGTGGTGTTGTACACCTCTTCCTTCTTTCTCCAAGCATTAACAGCATCTCTGTGGCCAAAGAGCTCTAGTTTAGTCTCATCTTAACAAACGATGTACTTCCAGTATACCCAGTATACATAATCCTAATAGTCCTTAGCATACTTCAGTCGTACTTCAGTTTTTCTTGGTCTACAACCTCGAAGTCCATTCCTGTGCAGGGTTCTAGTGATCATCTTTGAGAGTATTACTTTGCCTGACTTGGCAAAGTCATTCACTCGTGTCTCTGCAGCTGTTCTTTAGTTGCTGGTCTTTAGAAACATCTCACTAGTTTTCTTTCCAGAGTCTTTGAAATCTTTCCCTTCCTACCTCAGCCAGGCTTGTTCTGTGCTGTGTGGCTCTCTTTAAATTTCTTAATGATACTTTGCTCTCTAGTTCTTGACACTCTGGAAAGCTTTGACTACTTTGTATATTCATCTCCTGCTTTGTGAGCATCAACAATTCTTTAGGTAGTGTTAAGAAATGCTGTGTTGAAAATCTTTTGCTGTGTTAAAAACACACACACACACACAAAAGCACTTTAAACTTTAAATCTCCTCATTTGTAGACCAAAGAATTCTTCATTTGCATTGTAGTAAATTATGAACCATCAGTTAACCAGCCAACCAGTTTTCATGTGAAAGAAGTTCATTTTACCGGGGCCACTTGAAGGCATCATAGGGTTGGTTATAGTTTTACCTACCTGGCTATAAAGCAGCCTGTATGGCACCATTTACATGGAAATATTGATTTAGAATTATTTGCTACACTGAATGGGCGCGAGGAGGAGTGGGAGCCGCTTAACTTGGCAACCTTTGTTCTGTGCATTGCCACATACAGCAGCAGAATCACTGTGACAGGCGGAGAGAGATGTATTCATATCAGCATAATAGCAACTCAGAATACCAGAATTCAAAAGTACAGCTGGCCTACTGATACCCATCATAATTTATGGGAAATATTCCAAAAATGCAGCACCCTGCCAACCCTGGAGATAGACAGTGGTCAAGTTATGAAGGGAAAAAAAGGTTTAATCTTTGTTTTCAGTCTCAGGAGGGTATGTGGGAGTGGGAGTGAGGGAGTCCAGTATGAATATGGGGAATTAGGAAAAGTCCTTTACCTAGCAACTACTGCAGAGTGGAATTCACTGTCGAGCTTTATCTGACTTGCTTTCATTGTTTGTTGCGCACTGTTTCTATGGCAAAATGTTGAGAACCGGCTATAGAAACGATAAGTCGCTGCCGCGCTTTACATCTTGCTTCCCACTCCATCTTGCATATCCCGGTCCAGCCAGAGGGCTGTACCTGATTCCCAAGAGTTTATTCCCAATTGTGTTTACATTTGAGCACCAGTTGTGTCCCCACAATAGACGATTACAATACAGTGTGTCATTGATTAGACATGGGCCTCCTTCAAACACACACATGCATTGTTGTTCACACACCTGTGACGCTGACACTGCGGGAAAAGAGGTGGGCTTCTGCTGGTCAAGGCTGTGTCCCAGTCACCCTCCCCTCACCCTCCTCTTTATGCCTTCAGGGGACTCCGGTTTCACAAAGCTCCCCCACTCCAAAACCACAAGAACATCATGGCTCTGGTGAGCTTATGAACCCCCTAAAAAACGTACCACTTGCCCGCCTCTCCTCCACAGCTGCCTTCTCGCACCCCTTACTCACGCCTCATCCTCAAGCTGCGAGCACGGGGGAGGTTATGGTTTGAGGCTCATGATGGGATGCAAGTAGCTAGAAGAAACCTTTGATTTTGTCCCCTTTTCCATCTTGAAATGATAAGACATCCCAGAGGGGCCACATGTGCACTATCTGACCTGGAGCAGCTCTTGAATATTTATTGTTCTTTGTACTGCAGCGCTGAAAGTTAGTGCAGGGTGTAAACTGAGAACTAAAGTGGATTTGGGGTGTGCGGTTGAGGTCTATGGAGGCGGGGGTGGCGGGTAGATTAGATTGAGGTAACGTGTGTTCTTGGAGGGGGTGGAAATGCTGGGAGCTCTGCCAAGCACAGGTGTAGAGCAACTACAGCAGCAGTGGCAGAGGTGGTGGAGGGCAAACAGCAGGGGCATTGTTTCCACATACACACATACAGGGAAACAAGTGTGGCTCAGGCCAGCATATGTGAAAACAGGACATTGGCTCGTCTGTTTGTCTTATAAGCTGCACAGCCCAGAACTTCCATCTCCTCCAAATAGTGCCCTCCCCTGCCCACCTCAGCCTCAGCACCTGATCCCTTTGGTTTTCCCTATATTCAGGAGCTGGCTTGAGAAATAGTTCCATATAACTTGTCACATTTGTGGCTACTTTCAATTTAATTCAATTGTATTTATAAAGCACCAAATGGAACCGAATCACCTCAAGGTGCTTTACTGTGTAAGGCAAAGACCGTACAATAACACAGCAAACCCCAACTATTAGACGACTCATTATGAGCAAGCACTTGGCGACAGTGGGAAAGAAAAACTCATTTTTAACAGCACCAGGGTCGCAGAGAGACAGAGAAAAAATGTGTGAAGAAGAAACATCAAGCCGTTTGTACCTGGGCTTTGCATGGATAGTTTGGATGTTAAGGAAAGACAATGATCACTACGAATTTTTAGCTATACAACCCCAAACAATGCGCAACAGCCTGAAAGCACTCAGCACTAATGGCTGTCATCAGTCACTGTAAATGCCAAACACATGGCAGCTGGATTTTTACACATCAACATACAAGGCAGACATCTGTAAGAGCTGTATACATTACATATACAAATGTGAGTATGCAGTAATGGGTAAATGTTGGTGGTAATGTCCACTTGATGCGTGTATTGAGGTGAGAAGCTGGGAGGCCCGGGGGCATGTGTGACCGATATGTGTTGATGTGTAATGTAAACCACCCATGTGTGGCTGGCTTCACTGTGGTCATTTGTATTTCAAACAGCTAAAGAGGCCACTGCTGCGGGGAAACGTTCAGGGACAGCTGATGCTCAGATTAATCTCCGGTTCTTTCAGAGTTTAGTCTGTGATTGCTTTTATCGTCTACTTTTCCCATTTTGTTTTTCTTTTTTGGGTTTGTGTATGTTTGCTAGTCATGCACTAAAACTACTCAGATTGAATGTTGCTGATTAAAGGGGCCCTCTGCTGAGTTTCTTAAAGGTGGGGGAACTTACAAGGGATTACTTCAAAATAAAGGAGTCAAAGCCAGGCATCCTGATACTGCTCTTTAGTATGGGTTAATTTTAAACACACACACACCCACACATTATTACAGTGCCACAGTGCATCCAGTAGCATCTTCCTCTTGTACTGAATTCACATCATAGAGACCATAATGACAAGACTCTAATTGCTTGCTTTGCAAAAAATAAAGTTCTGTACAAAAATAGCTGCAAAGTCACTGCATCAACATCAACTCTGATATTAAAGGAGCAGCACACAGTTTTATAGCTGGCTTACATCTAGGCTGGCATCTACAATCCTCTGAAAAATCAAGTATATCGGATGATTCGACAGCTTTTGGACACACCTTTTTGTTGAGTTTAAACCTGCATTTTGACTGGGTCACTGTAACTCGTTGATTTGTAAAAGACATTTTTTTCATTCATTCTGTTGTAGATTTGTTCCTGTGCTTTGATAGTTGTCCTGTTGCATGACGCAGTTTGGTACAAGCTTTAGTTGTTGGTCAGGCCTCGGGAGTTCATGCCTACAAGGTGTCCAAACAAGATCTAAATCATTACCCCTCCACCACCGTGCCTGAAAGTTGACACAGGGTGTTAGATTTTCTTTGTCAAACAAGTCACTGTGCCTTATAACCAAATATCTGTACTTGTCTGTCCAAAGGAAAAAGTTGTTTCAAAGGATGAATGTTTGGAAACTATGCTGCCCTTCCACACAAGCCATGCTTTGTCAGTCTTTTTTTGATTCCACTGTCATGATCTTAAATATCTTGGATTTTTTTTTTGCAGTTTCTCTGAGCGTTGCACAGTCTGACCAAGGGGCGAATTTGCTGGGACGTCCACTCCTGTGAAGATTGTTGCATTGTGTAAACACACACCTGAATTCTCTGCTTTTATAGAGGTGGTCACACTCGTTTATAGTCAGTTAATCAAGTGCATTTGATTAGCAACACCTGGTGCTCTAAATTCCTGTGGAAGCACCAAGGACGTACTTAGTTTTTAACAGACTTCATAGAGCCGTGTGAAAACTTTATATTTTTTTTAGATGACTATACCTCAGATGTGAAACACAATTATTTGAGCGTAATTTATCTTTATATGGTGTGATACACGGCCAGAAACCGGGGTATCCGTCTTGAAATAATGCAGGAATGTTCCCAAGCCGACATGGAATCAAACCACAAAGTTCTCCAAATACATGGCATGAACCCAGCATCAGACCACTGAGTCATCCAAGGGAAATGACAAAATATGCAATTGCAGCAGGCTTTTATGACTTGAAAGACTTGAAATTCTTGTATCCCAAGACAAAATATACTCCATCTCCAACAAAGTCCCCCACAGTTTTTGTCCACAGTGGGATTTTGAATGTGGTTTATGACTGAAGTTGATCCATTTATTTATTAAATGTTTTTCTTGACCACAGTACCCGAGTTTAAATGTAAAACCTGAACTGTAACGTGTGAGAAAATAAACCGACATAATAACAAAAAAATAATGATTAAACGATTTTACCAAATCTTCATTCATTGACTTTAAGTAAAGAGAACTCTGGCCTTATAAAAGCTCATTAAAGTCTGGAAGTGGTTTTTGTTCACACTGAAACGCTAATGTATTTACATACAAATGTTTCTGTTAGTCATTATCTTTGAAGGAATTTGTCAGATTAAGCATTAACTAAAGACTTTATTAGAGCATTATTTCCATAAAACCTTTCCATGTCCTTTTCATTCAAATTCAAAACTTATTTAATTTACAGTATCATCTCCCTGGTTTAGCAGCTTACCTAACCTGTGAATCAAGTCATGAATCAATCGAACAGCTATCCTGCCAAACTTCCTCTCCCTCCCATTCTACCCATTCCAGCTAACTGTCCTTGGAAAATACTGGCCTAGCCTGCGGGTGGAACGGCAGAATAGTTATAGCATATAATTCATTGAAGTCCTTATCACAACATTAACTCAGCATTCCGATGCCCTGAGCTGGAACGCGCTCATTTTCTCAGACGACGCCTCCTGTGTTTTTTTATTAGAGACACGGACCAAAATGAAGTGGCAGATGTTCCCATTTGCTCACCCAAGTAGAATGACCTGCTCCTTCAGGCGCCTCCTTCCTCTCCTGCTGCCATATCGAGTGACTGCTAACCTGAAGGCCTTTGTGGACGTTTAAGGAGGCGCAGAGGAAAGAGCAAAAGGAGACAGTGCTTAGAATAGTTGAGGGGGATTCCTGGAGGGTCAGAGAAGGAGGGATGTCCCGTGGGCTCTGACAAGAGGCCCCTGGGCTGCTGAGAGCCTCCATTGAAATCCATCTGTTGATCTGGTTCCAGATGAACCTACTGGGCTAAGTGATATCAGATGGAATGGAGAGAGGCAGGAAGTGATTGGAAGTGTGTGGAAATGTGTTTATCCATGCATGTTTGGTCCGGGTCACGCACCCTTTACCATTGGTCGCAATAAAAGGCAAAATGGGTGCAAATGTATGGTGGCTCTCAGAGGTCAAATGCACTGCAACTTAAGAAAACATCAGCAAATAGAAAAATGCTGCAAAAGAACAGAAAACATAATAGAACTATAAAAAAAATCTCACAAAACACAACAGAAGTGTTTTTGGGGAGACGATAATGTGACAGAAGAGCTGCAGAAGTGTCAGAAACCAAAACATGCAAAGGATTTGCACTGAAACACGCTTAAGAGAAGCAGAGGATTCGTTGGTGTTGCTGGGAAGCAAAAGATGTAAGCTAACGTCTGTTAGCTTCATGTAATGGTGCAGATACATGTTTATTGTTAGCCGTTTACTGTTAGCTTACTTTATTGTCTCTTCCATTGTGTTTTGGGGATTTTATTCATTTATTTTAATTTCTTGTGAACTTTTGTGGTGTTTGCAGTGTTGCAGTGTTGCAGTGCATCTGATCTCTCAGGGCCACTGTACGAATGGGAGAAAAAATACAGTCATGCAGAGGTTTCTTGTTATGACTGAAACTGACAGAAGGATTTTAATAGTGGCTGTAGTAGATCTTAGCTAACTGAGGTGTCCATTTCTAAAGAGTGGTCACAAAGTTGTAAACAGGTGAGCAACATGAAAATTTGAATAAAAATGGCTACGTAAATGTGAACTTTGGATTTTTGTAATGGATCCTTGAAAGTGGCCAAACTTGGCAGAATCAATAAGTTGTTCATACATTAGACTAGTAATAATGACGGCCTGAGTATGTTACCATTTCTTTGCTGATGAGGCAGCAGAAGGCTAATGTGTTTTAAACTAGCAACTGTTATTATTGACACAATGAAACATCTCAGAGTAAATCCTGAAAACAACAAACATACTTTTTTTCAGCACTGAAAAAAAGTTTTTGAATGCTCTGCCATCACACAGTCAGCATGTGTGAGTGTTTTTAGTTGATGACGTAAAGCCTTTGCTTTGCTTGTGAATATGTTCTGATCTGAAAGATATTTTGTGAATGTGGTTTTCTTAACAGCCAACGCAGAACCACTTGATAGGTGTTTGTGTAATTCATGAGAAGCTTGTTATCTGATCATCAGTGGTTTTACCAGGAAGTAACAGTGTTTGTGCAGCAAATTAGTCTTGATCAGTTTTGTCACTGTGTAAAGTTAGTGGATGGTTTTCTAAGATATTGTGCTTTCAAAGAACAAAGCATTTAACTTCATTTTAAAAACAGTCCTCATATTAGGAAACATGCACATACAGTGCATGGTAGCTCGGGGCGCTACTCATCTCATATTTCTATCTTACAACGTCCCCTTTGTGAAATACATTGCCACAGCCATTCTCCAAACTCTCTCCCAGCCCCTGTTTTATGTATGATTGTTTTACTTGATTATATATTTTTGAGTAGTTTGAGCTACAGTCATATGTCAGTGCATGCCACCGCTGTGAAGGAGACTAATTTGTAACATAATCTCATTCTTTCACCCAGGAATTAGCCGGTGATTCGACTGGTTCTCTGAAAGCTTTTTCTTTTGTCTTGGCTCCTAATTCAGCACAGCAGCATGGTGCAACAGAGGCTCTGCCAGTCCAACAGTTACAGACACTAAAAGCCCAGCAAACCCAGATATGTTAACAGTTTACGTGAGAGCACTCTTAGTTGGATGTATGTCAAACTAAAATTGCTCACTCAGTCCTGTTAAGCATAAACTTGCCTAAAAAGGTGCCCCAGATGTCGAAGCTGTGGTAGGTAAGTTTAAAGATCAACACTAAGATAAACAGTTTTGCAGTTTCCGTTCCCTTCCTCCCACCACCCGCCCTGCCAGTAGCAATTAGCAACAGGTGATTGACAACCGCACAGAACGCTACTTTCATGCTTCACTGTTGATCTCAGTTGGTCACATGCCCAAGCTTCACAATTTACTTTCAAAGCAAACAGAGGACTCTCAATTCTGCCAAGATTCTGACATATCAAACAATTTATTTATGTTCACACAACATGGAAATTACTTGTGCCGAACTCATAAAACATCAACTTGTGAAATCTACCCACAAAAACTTTAATTCTAGGTATAAGTCTCAGGCTTGATTATTTGTACAGCTCGGCAGTCATGAATAATTTCGGAGATGAAACCAAAGAAGGTTTCGGTTGACGTCTTCTTCTCTTTTTTTCTGATCCAATGAGCCAGCCTTACTCATAAATCTCTGTTTATCTCCACTGCTGCTGAAAACATTAAATCTGATCTCTAAAAACAAATGACTACAGCATTGCTAGGACCTTATGTTGGCCATTCTAGATTCTTGTAGCTCTATTTTTTCACATTAGTATCTGTCATCACTTCTTGGTCCTGGATGTGTGAGAGCTTTTTCAGCAGGACCCACAATTGGCAGTGATGTCACCTCAGTAGCACCTGTCCTTGCGGTTGGATCCCACCTCCCCATGTGGTTTTTGGTTTGCTGAGGTAGGCACGTCAGGCATGTCTAACTCTGACTCCAAGTAATAAAGGGCTGTTATGGCAGTGAAAGTGTTGGGACAGCTGGGTGTGAGCTTCCTCATACCCAGAATATGAAGCACAGACTGGACGTGTATTTGGGAGGTTTAAGACATTCTTAAAATACACAGCAATGAAACAGGAGTTTGGCACACTTGTTCTGAAATTGGACATGAAATAAGAGAACCTCAGCAAATTATTGTGTTGTAACATTAGAAAAAATAAAAAAATAAAAGTAGGGTTAGCTAAAACATGACTTGTGCCTCTTAATTGTTCATAATGCTTCTACAAAAACTGAGCATCGGATACCGGTACGTACACATTTACTTAAGGTGTTCATTTTTAAAATATCCAGTGTTTTATATATTTTATTAAAACTTCCACAATAATTAGATTGCACTTAAAAAATAAAAATAACAAACAAGCTGTTTGAAAAAGCTGCCAATAAAGCCAGTCGGTTAAAATAAATGTGCTTTACTTTAGTGATGTTATTGGACAGGTATTGGATATAAAAAGAACATTTATAAATAGGTTAATGGTTTACTTTTTATTAAAACATTATACTTCTTCAGAAACACTGTACATGTATTCGTACTTAAATGATTAGAACCTGTTACTGTAATGTTTGTATTTGATATCAAAATCACATGATATTTATATCATTCCCCTACATGCCTTTTTGTTGTCAATATAAATAATAGTAGTAAGAAACACAGTTTTAAGCAGCCCTATGTAGCATTATTATCACTTTGACCTTCAGACTGACCTTGAAGGAGAGGTCAAAGGTCACATGTGACTTTTTAAAATCTTTATACGTTACTTTCTTTATGTTGGCTCTATAAACCACACTTGTAAGAATCATAGTTTCTAAGTTGTGAGACTTTTGGTCAATTTTTAACCAGTTAAGCTAGATCAGGGGTTGGTCAACTCCAGGCCTCGAGGGCCGGTGTCCTGCAGGTTTTAGATCTCACCCTGGGTCAACACACCTGAATCAAATGATAAGTTCATTACCAGGCCTCTGGAGAACTTCATGACATGTTGAGGAGATAATTTAGCCATTTAAATCAGCTGTGTTGGATCGAGGACACATCTAAAACCTGCAGGGCTCCGGCCCTCGAGGCCTGGAGTTCGACACCTGTGAGCTAGATTGTTAAAATGAGCCCACTCTACACCCCTACAAAGTTTTATCACAATTCATTCAAAACCTTTTGAGCTACCATGTTTGAAGACAGAATGACACACATGCGTGCAAACACAACCGCCTTGGTGGAAGTAATTCTCTTTTGACAGAGGAGGCTACATCAGCTGCATTTAAAGGATGAGTCATTATTTGATTTAGAAGAATGTCTCTATGAACCCGTTTACACATGCATTTGTATCTGTGAAAGGCTGTCAGTGTCCTGGCAGCAGTGTAAATCACTGACTGTCAGCACTGTGTTATGTGAGCAAACTGTCAGACAGTACAAATTACATATTAACAAATGTAGTTAACTAACCCCTTAGTTAAGTCGTCGCCCAACCAAATTTCCTTGCATTGACAGATCATTACAGACTTATTTTTGATAAATTATGGAACCTTATAGGCCCACCGTACACACCGAGCAGTGTTGCTGCTTTTAAACCCTTAGCACTCACATTTCTTCTTCTTCCATCTTGGCATTAAACTTCATGATCAGCTTTCACGTGTGTGTTTCGCTGCCACTCCAGCACTTGTGGAGTTAATCGCAGCAGCAACAGTAATCACGATAGTGGCTGCAACAGTATCTTTGGTTTAAATGAAAAGGTCTTTCTTTCTACTCTTTAATTTTCCACTTTGCAAATTCCCGAGGTAAATACTTAACATTAGTGATTTTGTTTAATTTCCATTTCGGAGATGAAAGTCTTACGAAACCTAACAATGCCGGGACAAAATGTCTGGAAGTAATTTTTGAAAGTACCCAAACATGAATCCTCATAAGCTGCCACACCCAGGTGTGCCAATAGGAATTACAGAAGGAGGTGGGCTGCAATGACATAATAATGCAAGGCGAGGCATGTATGTGTGTGGGCAGATCAAAAATGCCAAATCACTGGAGATGGTATCACTTTGCTTTCTTGTATAGAGAGGAGCTCGTGTCTCTTAGCCGACTGTTACCTTCGTCGCAGATGACTGAAACTTCCAGTCTTTTAACCTTTCTCCACCTTAAACACACCAAATGTGACCCTCCAGATGGCAAATTACTACAAACCTCCACATGCTCACTTTCACATGAAGTGCTGTCAGAAGTGGCTGTGTTTGGACAGCACTCCCTGCAGCTGTCACATCTACAGATTCAAGTGTGGGAATGCACAGTGTGTGCTTGTACACATGCAGGTGCAGTCTGTGCCTTTTTACTTCTTTGCCATATTTGACAGCGAGTGTGCATCAGCGCTGATGGGGTGCCGTTGGCGCTGGCCGAACAGGGTGAAGGTGGTGCTGCAGACAACGAGCGTGACAGCTGTTCCTGGAATGATGTCGGGCTGTCAGGACTGCTTCGCAGAGAGCTTGTCCTTGCTTGTTGATCTCTTTCAACAAACACCAAATACCACAGGAAATCTTTCCATGCACCTGTGAGGCCGAGGAGGCCACATAGAAAGCGCGATGGGTGTGAGACGGGGAATAAAAGAGAAAATAAGCTTTGTAATGGCTGCATTTTTGAGCTGCATAGTTTTGTCTTTTGTATTACCAGCCCAAACATGTTCCTGGGAAGATTTTCTCAGTCCTACAAACTATTTTCTCACCGGTCTCAAAGCAAGTTCATCCGTAACTGAGACAATTTCCGATTACCCGCATAACCTGCTCACTCTGAGTAACCAGTTTTCTTTTGAGCGTATTTAATAATAAGCTATTGATTTAATAGCGAGATGTTGAGTTATGTTTTATAAATACCTCTATGGTGCACAGCCATGCAGATAGTTGTGATTTTATCTGCTGAAGTTTTGCGATATACTTAACATTGACTCCCAAATGCTGAAAATCATTTTTAAAAATTACATAACTGAACTTTATTTTCCTGTTTTTGTGTTTAATAATATGATCTTTTATGTGGAATAAGTAACTTCAGCTACCACTGTACTTACATTGTGCATATCTGTGCTTGTTGGTTAAAACATCATAATGAATTAGTTCACATACGTTCACTTAATCAGCTGGAAATGTATGAGTTGCACTGTGGTACACATCTAAACTCTGAAAACATCAGACTTTAGCATTTGCAAATCAGCTCTTTGGGATTTAAGGTAACACTTCCACGATGATCAAATAAGTGAAGAATAACAGATAATGTTTTTCTTAAAACGTGTCGGGATAAGCGGGATAATCCAACGGCTCGTATTCTGAGAGTTTTCTTTGAAACTCCTTTGTGTTGTACAAATTGCCTGCAGCTTAAATAAGAAGTAACCACGAACACCTAACAACCAAGTCGCAGTTGAGTCAAGCAATTATTGAGGCTATTTAAGTCGAGCTTTATGTGAAAAACGTTCTTACATGATCTGTCTTGAAGAAAATGCCATTCTTGATGATTCACATATTTAATTTGGCAAAGACTTTATGCCAAAGGCAACCCTCCCCCATCTCTTTCAGGCTTGGGATCGGCACTCGGAGTACACTGACTTCTTGTCCCCCATAGGCTATGGCAGGTCTCACTACCATCTTGGAAGGTTTATAACAGCAGTGAAACCCGCCGACGATGATGATGATGATGTGTGGTTTGGAGGCAGTGGTGGTGCTGCAAATTTTGGTATCGATCCAATACCCAGTAAATACAGCGCCTGAATTGCCGATATCCGTGCCAATATTTGTAACTCATTAAGGTAGTTTATGCAGAAGAGAGGAGTGTGGCATGACTTATGAGATGAATCACATTCAATTTGCGAATTCTGAACACATTTTAATGACCAATGAATCACTTTTTATTTTCCACAATAATTAGTTAACATGACAAAACACGCCTTTCAGCTTTTCGTGTATTTTGAAACTGGGTTTTGTGGAAATCTGGAATCTAAATGTAGCTGTCTCTAAAGCACTTTGGGCCAACTTCTGTTCTTTATGTGCTATAGGCTGTAAATAAATAGATGCGAAAAGGCTCAAACATTTTTTACAGTGCATGTTTGAGGTATGTATGTGGGATACATACTGATCTAAATGATAGAAACAAAGTATTGATCCAGTCACTGATCCGATACCAATGCCAGAGTTTGTATTGATGCTATCTAGACAGTGGCACTAATAAAAAGGCAGGACGTAGAGGTTGCAGAGCTGAAGATGCTACGATGTTCAAAGGGAGTGACCAGGAGTGACAGGATTAGAAATGAGTGCATTAGACTGATTAGTGACTATATTGAGAGGCATAGTGCAAACATATTGGACCGTGCATGTTGAAGATGGAGCTGCCAGGCAGGAGGAAAAGAAGGAAGGCCACAGAAAGGAGGACAAGCAGAGGGCTGGTGCGACAGAGGAGGATGCTGGGTATAGTGCAAGATGCAGGTAGATGATCCTTAAAGAAAGCTGCTAATAGAAGAAGAAGCTGTCCTTTTAAGGAAATAGAAAGAGAGGGTTCTTGTTGACTATGATACAAAATAACTGCATCCAAGGACGAATCCTGAACATGTAGAGCAACTTGATAAAAACAAGCAGACTAGTGGCACTCATCGATGAGTATATGCCATATGTTTTGCCCTTTAATAGGACATTGGGGAGTATGCTCATCAAGGATGTTATGAAGACATCATCTGGAGACAATTAGTAGCACCCTTAAACGTCTGAGAGTTTAGGTAGCACTGTTTTTCACTTCGAGCCATGAAAGGGTCGTTCTTTGTTTGAAAAGTTTTGGGTGAAATTGGAAGAGGCTCGCCGAACAAATGAGAAACTGACTTGCTTTCTCCTGCTCCTTCTAAGAGCGCCAAATGGCTAAGTATTATTATCAGAGTCGCAGCGTTCCAGTTTATACAACTTAAAAGGCTCCAGAGACTCTCTCCAAGACATAAATCTGTATGAAACTAGACTTTGGTAATTGCCTAAATCTCTGGTGAGACCACAGCTTTCCATAAATCATAACATGGTTGAGGTTTGAGGGCGGCAGTAATATTCCTATAAACAGCTTATAACTTGTTAGTACCCTGGATGCTTAGCAGCGGAGATTCACAAGCCAGTTATGCAGCAACAATTAGCTCACCAAAAAACACACAGACACACAATGGGAGCGAGAGAGTGAGGGGTGGAAAAAGCTGCTGAGGAATCCTGACAGTTAAATGGCTTCCTTTGTGCTTTATCTCTTCCTTAATTATACTTTTGTATTTTCCATTCTTAAAAAAAATTCCAAACCTTGTCATTTTCACTGAGAGTGTGCTCAACGTTAAGCAGGCAAACAATCAGCACATCTAGGATGGCATAAAAGCTTATTGTTGTCCCTCCCTGGAAACCGACTGTATTTGAGAGTGAGTCAGACCTGCATACACAGTATACAAACTATACGCTCGCCTCATGTGACCTGCGTCCACTTTTGCCACTCGAATGCCTGAGGCATAATCTCGAGTCTCTCACACTTAATCACAGTGGCTGACAGACTGGGTTCTGGAGGCGGAGAGTGGTTAAGTTCAGAATAGATGGAGGCTGGAAAAAAAGACAGCAACACACAAGCCCGTCTTTTATTTTCCCTGAAAAGTGAAACAACCACAAATCAGCTTCACATCTCCCTGGGGCCAGATCACGACTCAGACTCTACCGCTTTGGAGAAGGAATGGAACAACACACACACACTGTAAATATATGGACCATAGTACTATATTTACTGCCTGCTAATTCTGATGCAGTGGTAACTCGTAGTGACTTGACATGTTTTATGCTTACGCTACATGTGTAGTGTTTGCTTTATTTTGAAATTTACTGGTGAAGCATATGAACACACTGGTGCATTTGGATAAAAGTCCAGCTTTTCTTTTTAAACTCTTTAGTTTGCCAGCAGTCCTTCTGGCAGTAACAATGTTACTTTTTAACATTTTTTAATGTCACTTGGCTTTTGGTTAAAGAGCCCACGGTAGTTTTGAAGACACTCATTTGGCTGACTCAAAGGCGATGGTTTCATAACCTGGTCATGTGTGCAGCACTGTCAGTGTTTAATGAGATCTACCCTCAGTACCAACTTCAGTAGATTCACCTTGTTAGTACCAGTTCGGATTGAGATCTGTTGGCAGTGACATCACGGTCATGTTCAGGATGATTTAGGTTTTGTGACATAGTCTGTTATCCTGCTGGAAGCAGCCATCAGAAGATGTCACAGCAGAGAAACTAAGACTCATCAGACCAGGCAAAGTTTTTCTGATCTTTTATTGCGCAATTTTGGTGAGTTCCTGTGTGAACTGTGACCTCAGTTTCCTGTTTTTAGCTGACAGGTGGTGTATTTTTCTGCTGCTGTAGCCCATATGCTTCAAGGTTTCAACCATTTTTCTGTATACTTTGGTTATAACGAGTGATTATTTGAGTTAAAGTGGCCTTCCTATCAGCTTTCTCACAGGTACGACTGATAGTTAGGGTTTCTTTGTAAGATTGTAGGGTCTCTAACTTACAATATAAAGCACATTGATGTGACTGTCGCTGTGAAGTGGCGCTATATAAAGAAAACTGAATGCTAAAGGGCAGCACAGTGGCATGGTGGTTAGCACTGTTGCCTCACAGCAAGGCTGCGAGCAAAGCCGCCATCTGGCGGGTCCTTTCTGTGTAGAGTTTGCATGTTCTCCCCGTGCTCGTGTAAGTTCTCTCCGAGTACTCGGGCTTCCTCCCACAGTCCAAAGACATCCAGTTAGTGGGATCAGGTTGATTGGTGATTCTAAATTTTCCTACAGGTGTGAATGTGAGTGCGAATGGTCATCTGTGTCTCTGTGTTAGCCCTGCATCAGACCCCATCTCTCCCCCTATTGTAGCTGGGATATGCTCCACCCCCCCATGGCCCCAATAAGAATAAGCAGAAGAGAATTCACCTTTGATCTCTGGCATCAACAAGAAATTTTTTACCCAGAGAACTGACACTCACTGGATATTTTCTCTTTCTTTGACAATTCTCTGTAATCTCTAAATGTAATTGTGCACAAAGAGCCGAGAAGTTGAGCAGTTTCTGAAATACTCAGAACCCAACAACCATGCCACATTCAAAGTCACTTTAATCACCTTTCTTTGTCATTCCGATGCTCGGTTTAAACTTCATCAGATCATCTTGATCATGTCTAGATGCCTGAATGCACTGAGTTGTTGCCAAGTAACTGCATTGTCAGTTAAACATGTGTACCTAACAAAGTGGCTGGTGAATGTAGGTGATATTTCAGATGTGTCTGTGTAGGTTCTCAGGCATCCAGGTTGTGGTAGGTCGTTATTTGGTGACATTCAGAGGACTTTTACGGCTTTGGTGACCATCAGTACAGGATGTTCCCTCTACACTACACTAGTTTCTTCAATATGTTTTTACCACATTTAGAGAACCATTAATGATGTCACGGGACTTTTATGGGACCAGTCTTTTTAGTTTCTTGCATCAACATCCAAGAACCTTTAGAAAACTAAAAGTACTGTAAACGCAGTAAGTTTTGCAGAATCCTTTGGAACCCTAGCACTGGTTAGTTTTGAAGTACCATTGAAACATGTTGCAATGTTTCTCAAAAGGATTTCTATGCAGACACTGGATATATAATGATGCTCAAGAATTCAAGGTTTTTATTGCCCTGCACAAGAAAGCTTTGAACACACAAGGAAGCCAAAGTCAACATGACAAAAGCCCGAGGAGAACTGAGGAGCGCACGGGGCTGACAGGGGCAGATGCCAGGGGCAGGAGGAGGCTCAGGGCTGGCAGGAGGTGGGAGACGGCCAGCAAAGCTGGAGACGAGACCAGGAAGTGGAATTTCACAAAAACTAAGTACTTTAAAAATAAAACGGGAAACACGCGCTTGCATGATAAAACACTGATATCAGAAACAGAGTGTGAGCATTTGAGTTCTTTCACTCAGCATGATGTAGAACGTTGCCTCCTCTGGCATGACTTATTTTTAAACAAGATATAAGATAAGCGCTTTGTTTTTACTGTTGAGCTGATTTGTCCCATGAATGACGCACTCTCCTGAATATTCTGCCAATTCTCATCACGCAACCCTTTAAAGAACTCCACAGCGTGACTCTCTGGAAGTTCACTGAATAAATTCCTAGACTGATAATGTACTAGTAACCATGTTTTGACTCTTACAGATTAGTAACACTAGTAATAAAACATTTTTCAAGCCGTATAAAAAGCGTTACAGAAATCTGAATTATTTCCAGACCATCAAGACAAAGACCATATTTCAGTTCAGGTGCCAAATATCTCATTTGAATGCTCGAAATGTAAAAGACATAAACACTTGGAACTCCAATTTTCATATCAATGTTATGTGTTTATCAGCATTGCATACTTTTCATTACACTAGCAGGCATTCAAAGTGAGAAACATAATATGAAAATGTGTGCATCACATCTGATTCAGATATTGAACTGCAACTAGGCCACCGAGCCGCAACGTCAGGGGAAGGTGCTGTATTTATGAGGCTTGAGTCACCAGGGTGAGGCCTTTATAACTCCACTGCAGCCTGTCCACACCTAATGTGTACTGTGACCCTGTAAGTCACTTAATCCATTTCTGACTCTTGTCCATTGTAAAGCGTAGAGATCACAATATATGTGCCTGTCTGGCACCGACCTCTCCTCTTCAGTCTGGAGAAACATTCCCACACATGGACAGTTATTATAAATCGGCCATGTGTCACACTCACTCTCTGAAAACTGGTCATATTTACAGGTCAGAAAGATAAATTGACATTATAAAAAAGTGCACCAAGGAGTGTTTAAGAATTCATAATCTAATGGAAATCCCTAATGGAACCTAATGGAAATATATAAAGAGTAACTTGTAAACTTTAATGTAGTTAATAGAGCTTTTGTGTATTTATCTACATGACCTTTGGCTTTTGTTCTTCCTGTCTTTAATGCTTTGATAGGTTCACTAAAACACTAAAATAATATCTTATCTAACACATTCCAGTTTTTTTTTACAGCATATAATATATTGCTTGGATTAAAGCATTTACACTCAGGCTCCAGTCAGTGTTTATATCTCGCATATTCCCCTTGATAATTTTTTTTCCATGCATGGATAATAAACAAACAGCTGTATTACTGTACCTTATCAGCCTAACATGGAAATCAGTCATGTTCACTTTGCGTGAGTGGCTGTTTCAGCATTGTTTTCTGTATGGGACATTTAGAGCACTCTGAGGCCTGAGCTGTTGGCTCACAGGGATTACTTGTGAGCCAGCAAGTAATCCCTGTGTAACCTTTGTTACTACCTGGCTCATCATGACCTGAATAATGACACGAGAGTCTGTAGATCTGACATGATGAGATCTGTTGAGAAGCACCAAGCTGACGACAGGAGTGCCTTTGTCCACACTGCATCAGGTATAGACTGTCAGCAGGCCCAGGCAACCCTAAGGCTCTTGTACTGCCACTGCCAGGAGAATAGGGACTGCAGAGGGGCATAACACACAGCCGTTTAGCTGCTGATTTAATGTGAGCATCCACCATTATCACGATATAGTCTATATATGTGTCAGGAAATAAGAAAAAGGAAAACTGTTCAAAGGTTCAAGCTCTGGGGAAGCCTGAAGCCTTTTCCAGCTGTTATAGGGCAAAAGGTAAGGGGTACACCTTGGACAGATTCCTGACCCATTGCAGGGCTGCTTTTTCAAATTTTCATTGGTTATTATTGTTAATATTATTTTTTGATGAAAAAATTAACCAAAAATCTGCCAACTATGTAGAAATACAGCTAGTAGCCCAAAACCCAGGACTCTATGAGGATGACAGTGCCCACAGAGGAAAACACATGGATCACAAGGCCATAGACACGTTTCACGCTTCAGGCTTCAGGTCAAAAAGAAGCTAAAGAAGAACTTAAATGAGTTCTTATGTGTCATTAGATGCTTAATCAAAAGCATAGTGGTTACAGTGTCCTTGTCAAAAGAGTTTTTAACCGTGGGTTACAAATATTGTAACAATGCATAATTGTCTTATTTGGTTAACTGCAGAAATAGATTACTTTATTCTTTAGTTGTGTTTATTACAAGCATTATTGTTACAGCAGTTCCAATCATTTCGCATAAAAATGCGTATTTTTGTGCAGATGGACATTAATAGCCTAACAGACAGGCTACAGGAGGACATTTTTTATCAACCATATCAAGAACCAATTTAATTAAAAGAACAGTTTTATACACAGCTATTCACTGGCAATACAGCTAACGCAAGAAAGCAATAAAACTGGGTTTAGAAAACCTTTAAAATGTTTATTTGGTCTGACTTTTGATCACCGTTGGAATTTGTGTGTGTGCATATGTTTTTTAGTGCACCGTCTAAATATAAAGATTTATGACACCAGGAAGAATAGTTAATGGGGATCGCAAGAGACTGAACTAAAACTAAATCATCACTGCTGATGTATCACACAGTAAACTTCAGTGGCACTAACCACCCACCTTGTTGCAGTGGCTGGTGGTTTTGGTCCCCATGATGGAAGCAATGCAGTAAGAATTAATTTCACCCAAATGACTTTAAAAAGGTGCAACAAAGTAATCAAAGCAAATGATTTTTTTCCTCTGTCTCCCCTCTACGCTCTCATGAAAGGACAAATTGTCTGACAGCCACATGTTGGAATGCATGGAGCTCATTGTCCAAAGGACACAAACCAGAAAACAAG
Organism: Oreochromis aureus; assembly: GCF_013358895.1. Lineage (NCBI taxonomy): Eukaryota > Metazoa > Chordata > Actinopteri > Cichliformes > Cichlidae > Oreochromis > Oreochromis aureus. Next base: position 27,572,542 of record NC_052961.1, on the reverse strand, counting down.
CACTTATCGGTCTCTGAAAAAAGAACCTCTAAATTTCCAACATTCTTCTCATTTTCTGGCAAAAGCTGAACTTTCAAAATGTCATCCTGTGGAAATGTATTCAATAGGAAACCAGCTCTGAAATATGAACAAGGTCCGCTTTAAGGACAAAAGCACGCACTTTGCTCCAACGCTCAAAGTGTGTAATCTTAGAAGCACCACGATTGTGAAGGAGGAGGGTGTGGGGAGAGCATCAGCGGAAGTCTTTCTTGTCTTATGTGTTCCTCTGTCATGTCTGACCTGCTTCTTCTCACGCTGCGAACAGGGTGTCAATTAACATTCCAACAGTCTTGGCCTGTCAGGCCACTGTAAATCACTTATGCCTCACCTCTTTCTGGTCCTTTCTACTGTAGGCATAACGACAGGAGGGAGAAAATGAGTGAAGCTCGGGTATGAGCCCTTTACCCTTCTCAGCAGCTGTTGTCCCTTTTTTTGAGAAGCACTAATGTGATGCATTACACTTGATGAAAAACTGTATTTAGTATTGATCAAATCACCGCCTGCATGTGTTTAAATGTATTTTTTTTTCCTGCCTAAGGAGTACTTCCAAAATTAATGAGAGATAATACAGCCCGGACCACCAAACTTTCCCAAATAGTAATCCAATCGTCTCTAAATCCCCACAGGCCTCCCTCTGGGGAATTTGTCAACTAGCATACACCCGAATTGGACGGGTGCAGCCGGAAACCCTGATGTTCCAGCCACAGTCTTAAAATTCCCCCAAAACCATAGCGCAGCCTGCCTCAGGGATCAGTCTGTAACTGCAGCTTTGACAGCCACGGTGCTCATTTGTCTTGCTCCATATCCACTTGAGCACTGCTCTAAAGACGGAGCCACAAAGAGGTTTTCAGACTCTGCCGCACTCACGTTTGGACAGAATTTATAGGCACTGAGACTGATTCAACAACAGTGCAGGCGCATGTTTGAAATAACTTTATGTAAATTGTAGTAAATATAAAAACAAAAACAAAAAAAAAACTAAATTAAAATCACATTTGGTGTGAGCGCCCTTTGCTTTTATCGCAGATGTGTGCTTCTGTGCATATCTGACAAATTTTAACAGTTCTTGAGGCTCACTCAGTGTTTTATATGTCTTCGTACAATCTCCGACCGTATGTTGAAATCAAGGCTTAGTGGTTGCAGGACTCCTTGTTATGCTTGTCAGTGAAGATAGGTCTTTATCACCCTGCCTGGAATTTGGCACAGATCGAGATCCTCCCTGACCGTATTGCCCAACAGAACAGCCTAAGAGTCTAAAAGATGCCAGCACCCCTATATATTTGATATAATTTCTTTTGTAAACACTGTTAACTGTGACGAACCTTGTCAGCTTCTGTCAACATCTGTGTGTTATCATAATGCAGGAGGAGATGACCTGATTGTATCCTCCTTATCCATTATGGCAGTAATACAGTGAGCCTGTTTAGAATTTTCCCCCAGCAAGACAGACAGAAACGTTTATATGCACAAGTTTTAGAATAAATAAATAAAAATACAACCGATTTGCAATGAAGTCTTTTTTAGGTCTCAGCAAAGATCTTCTGCTTCCTTAGGTGGACATATTTCTTTCAGTTTCTAATTCAAACGCTGTAGAAAACCTAAGCTCCAGGACAGGTACTGTCATGTGAAGGAAAAGTCATACTTGCAGGATAGGTTTATGTTGCAACTGCCTTCTGTGGTCGACTGATTCACATTCCCAAAGCGTACAATGGCTTTAACGTAAGCCTTGTACTTTAGTCTTATAGTGACATCTTCTGACCGCTGTAAACACTGCAGCAACAACTGTAATAATGAGTAAGCCAGCATGCAGGGGCAGTGGTTTGGGCTTGAATCCACCTTTCTGTCTGGAGTATACATGTCCATCGAGAAGACGGATTGATGGATGGATGCCAGGTAAAGTATTTCTACCTCCGCCCAGAAGGTTGTGACTGGTTGTCCCGTTTGGTGGCAGGATTGATCAAAAATGTGAAAACTTTCACTAGAGTTTGGCCTAACTTAGAAGTTCATCCAGATCTGGACTCTTTACCTTTCCTGGAGAGACAAAAGTGTACATTTTGTGTCATATTTTCATCAATAAATTCTGAATTGAAAGAATACTGGAAGAACATTAGGACATAGTCTACATGTTCTCAAAAAATGACATGAAAAATGACAAAAAATGAAAATCTTTCCACGGACAGTTCAAGCATGGTGTGTTTTTAACCACAGCACACGTATCCAAGGTCAGACCGCTCTTGTTAACCATTTTAATTGCTGAATCATTTGCAGCTTTTGCAACATGTTAGAGAAGCATGAAAACTGAGGGTTTAAGCACTGAAGGTCTCTGGTGAAATGCTTCTTCACCTGTACCTTCAGATTCACAAATCACAAAAGGAGAAGACGAAGGGGAAAAAAACAGAGTTACGGACCATTTAATGATCTTCAGAAGTAAGTTAAACAACCATTTATTTTACAGTTTAAAATGTCCTCATGGAGGAACAGCAAAATACACTCAAAATGAAGGTTGATCAAAAGACAGTTTTCATATTAATCGCTGTTTGAAGTTTTTTTTTCTTTTCATTTGTTTATCAAAATTTATAAGTGCCTTCAACATAACCATGAGAGTATTCAGCTTGCAGTCATAGAAATATTTACAACACAAAACTGACAAGCATGGTTTTTACTTTCAGCATCGGTTCACCTCCTCTCCCGTCTCTTTCAGACTGCGTTGTTTTGTTGCACAAAACAAAAAGAAAGACCCTGAAGAAAACAATTATAAGGGGGGGAGAAAAATACACGAGAGCACAGATTAAGGAGATCAGTATTTACAGCTTGGCTCAAGGACACGATTAAGGGGAGGGGTGGAGACAGATGATTAACACATCCATTAGCGGCTTGATGTCAAGTTTAAGTCACATTCTTTGCCTTTATGATCCTACTTTAGCTTTTTAGAATTTGAAAAATAAAAGCATGCATATCTGCCATGAAGTCATGGATAAATGACCTCAAGATGCAGTGCCTAATAAGAGACTTGTTTTTCAGACAGCAGGGGGCAGTACAGGACCACATGGGGGGAGAATAAAAACAGGAATAGGAGCAGAATTGCAAACCCTACAGTACAATGGTCCTTTTGAAATGAACACAGAGTTCCATCATGTAAAAGCACTGTAATAACAGAGAAAGGTTTATGAACAATACAAAAAAAGGAATCAAATCTGCCCTCCGGATGACAAAATACAAAGTCACATATGAAAATATGTTCTGATCAAATGTTTTAGATACATTGCGCATGTTGAGTATTAGCAAAAAAAATGTTTTGGCACAAAATCAAGTTTTTTTGTTGTTTTTTGGGGGGCAAATATCAATCAGTAATCTTGTACAGATCCTCCCCCGTTGTTCCCCATCCCTGCCCCTGTCCAAAGAAAGATCTGATGATCTGTCTTGTAAAATATTCACTTGGTCTCTCCACATTGCTTCAGTCTTTAAATATTTATAATATTTACAGTTTCACAATTGTCAACAATACCTTTAGGCTTAAAGAAGATGCAAACAAAAATAAACTAATTAAATATTCTTTATATAGTCCCCTGTTGAGGCATTGAGTGTAAACTGTACAACTCCAATCGTCCCCTTACGAGTTCCTGGGGCAGGGAACACTTTGGGATGGAGAGTCGAGTCCAGAAATTAAGTAGAAATTTGCTGATGGTGAATAAGCAAAAGCATGTATGACTGATCTTGACTGATCGTTTTTCCAGGCAATGATTTTCTTTTATCTTGCACAAGCATGACTGATGTGATCACAAGAATTAGTCCATAACATGTATCATTTTATACTCAAATCTGTACAAAGTTCACAATTTCTCTTCAACATAGTGCAATGACTTCTGACATAGTCTTAAAAAAAATCACAATCACTTTTATGAAGATAAAAAATATCCCATACGAAGGTATCCATCCACAGCTTAATGAATGCTATGAATAAGAAAAAAGGCTATGCACAACACCTCCAAAAATGGCAAGAATGAAATGAGCAAATCCTCATCCAAAAATAAAATCCCCCTCAACCCTTCATATCCTTTTCGGAAAGGTATAGTTTTTGGAATTCAACATCACTGGGTGACTTAAGGACTTGGTGAAGTGAAGGAGAAAAGGTGAGTTCATGCTAAATTAGGTTGCTTTGTTTTTTCGTAAAAAGAAGTCCAACTCATAAAAATATGAGGCAATTCCAGCTTCCAACAAACTGGATGAGTCCAAAAGGGCTGGTGTTGGCTTAGTTCAGGAAAGAAAAATGGAGGTAATTAAACAGAGGCGATGACAATCATGAGGTGAGGGGAAATGCTGGATATGCTGTTGAGAAGGTCCGGGGCCAGACGTGACAAGTGGCTCTCGGAGAATTCGCAAGGTGGAAAAATCTGAACCACATAAGCTGGCTGTAAACCCAAAGAAGAAAAAATAACATGATGAGAGAACATCATCAACATCTTAGCTGTCTTAAAACACAGTAAAATATACAAACATAAAAACATAAAATGCTTAAAGTCAAACCTGAGTAGAGCCAGGGTTGGGCACATTGATGATGCCAGCTGCCTGTTTAGCTTGCAGGTATGTGATAAAGCCACTTTTCAAGGCTTGGGTTTGACCAAGGACATCTTCTTGGTCTCGACCACAGGGTAGAGCCAGTAGCAAACAGTAGTCATTTTCCACCTGCCACAGATATCAAGTTTTAATCTTAAAATGTGTATATACATATGTAGAAAAACAAAGATAATGGCACTATCTTCTTACGTTATTGCTTAATTAATTCATAGAGCCATCGTTTTAGTCAGTTCTTCAAAGTGAGGGTCCTGATTAAATCTATATTCAGCCAAATTTTAGAGCCTGCTGTTCAAAGGTAGCAGAAATCAAATACTTACAGTCATTCTGCGTGCCACACTGTCCAGCTGGGAAGCCTCGAGCCTCATCCTCTGGACAATACGGAGAAGAGGACCTCCCTCTGGGGGTGGAAGGGAGCGCTGGGCCAGCATGGTGTTGCCGGAAACAAAATGTAACTGGACAGCAGCCTGGTCGTTTTTCAATGCCAACAAGCCTTGCCATACGATAGGATACTTCTGCATGAAGAAAAGAAAAAAACGTCTTTATTTTCCCTGAAAATAAATTCTACACGTGACCAAAGAGCTGGTCTGTCATTCTACTTACCGTCAATAGCTGCACCATGTCAATGGAACGATGTCCTGAATGTTCCAGTTTGGCATCAGGCCGTGGCTGTACTGAAGTCGAAGAGGGTACTGCTGAAGTAGACAGGAAGGCTGGAGGGCCTTTCTGAAGAGATAGATCTGACTTGTGTGTAAGACCCATAGGGGACATCATGGGAGACTGGTATGAGGGGGAGACTGTATCCCCCTGTATTCGGGAAATGTGTGAGAGGTCCGAAGAGGTAGCATGGCGAAGGTGGGAGCTCTCAGACTTGGAATCACTTCCACACCCATGGGACTGAGACATTTTACCACGGTTACCCAGTTCAGGATCTGGAGGTACCTGATAATCCAAACCCATCAAAAGACATCATATTTTTTATTTATATTTTATGTGTGTTTAAATGTGCTTAAGTTGAATGTATTATTTGCACAAATGTAATAATCAAAGCATCTTAACTCACCTGTGAAGATGTAACACCTTGGTTAGCCAGGTTGTGTGGTGAAAACTGGGATGAGAAGCCTCGAATGTCCCTATAAACTGGAAAGGAGCCAGCACCACCTGGATGCATTAGGTGAACCCCATGAGGGTGAGGCGACACCATGACAGGACTAGATGCATGGACTCCCCGGATTCTGCTTTCACTGGAGGTTGGATGAATAAGCTTTCCTTCTAGTGGTTTGAGAGGTTCCTTTGCAGAAAGGTCAATGCTCTTCCCCGAAATAGGACTCTTTGAAGGTCCAGAGATATTGCCTGAAGATGCTGTTCCAGTCTCCGAGTCTCTGCGTGACTGTCTTGCCTCTACAGCAGCCTGTTCACCCCGTTGCTGGTGCATGAGGATGCGCTGGTGCATGTCTCTGTACTGCTCCATGCGTATGTTTGGGTGAAGTCCTCTGTGATCACTGTGAATCATCATTACATCGGACTGCAGCTGGGGAACTGAAGGTCTACTGAGTGCTTGGTTAAAGTGTCTAGGCTCTTCTTCACTTGCACTGTTGCCGCCACCACTTGATACTGAACCTTGGGGATTTGAATGACAGTGCAGAACCATATCTCGAATGACATTTTGCTGTTGTGGGTTTGAGCGCTGTTGAGACCCCGGAAGCGGCGCAGACAGCGAATCACCTCGCCTTCCATAGTTTATCCCAGGCATTGGTGGGGTGTTCATCCTGGCATCATGAGCCATTGACTGAGTGACACTGTGAGGTTGAATTATGACAGAGGACTGTTCTGAGTGCGAGTGATGCATAGCAGAATGATAGCTAGACATTGGTGGCATGCCATGAGTCAGAACAACAGATGTGCCGATAGGAGAACTGCTTGGAGGACAGGCTTTGACAAAAGGTGAAGGAGAGTGAACAGCTGTTCGTGGAGACTGTGGTTCTTGCTTAAGGTGCAGAGCTGAGCGATCATTTACAATGCCAGGGCTGGGGCTCATGCGGGTTCCAGAGAGTGATGGGTGGTGTGTGACTGGGCTTAGATTAGACTGCTGAGCAGCTTTGCCAGGGTCCATCTTTTTCGACAGAGGCTCTGACCCTAGTCCTCTCTTGCCATGCTGCTGTTGTATCACAGGTGGGTTGTACATTAAGACTTGAGAAGAACTAACTGGTTGCTGGAACATCTTTACTACACCTCCTTGGGGTGCTGTGTGATATGGAGATTCAGATTTGTCAGATCCAAGACTCTCCTGCTTGGTACTAGAAATAACAGGTTGAGAGTTATATGACTGGCCGGCTAAAAGGACTCCTGTGTGACCATAACCAGTAGGAGTTGGGGCTGCTTTGGGAGTAGGTGACTGGGATGATGAGATGACTGGGTCTTGTTTTAATTGAGATTTGGAAACAGATTGCTGAAACTCTATATCACCAGCACTGGCTTGAGGAATCTGACTAATTTTGGCTCTCATCCTGTGAGGTCCTTCGGTTTTCTGACCTGAATAACTGAGTACGACAACACCCTCAGATGTATTGACCCTTAGGCCAGGACTGGAACCAGTAATGTATGGAGTGCTCTCAACAACAGAGCGTCCTCTTGTCCCATCTTCTACTATATCCATAGCAAGGCATCGGCTGTTCTCATTGGAGTTTGATCTGAATTTTTGCTTGGGAATGGTTAGGCCAATGCTTCGGTTGCTTAGTGAAATACGTGGAGTTTCTTCTGTATCGTAAGGCATTGGAATTCGACTTATTACTGAGGTAGCAGGAGAAATAATTGTATGCTGGTTTTTCTCTCCACAGTTCTGTTGTGACTCTGTCAGTGGAGATGGTTTATGGTGCATGGGCTGGGGAGGTAATTGTGGCCTGTCTTCAGAATGTAACTGTCTTGAACCCACTGCATCAGAGGGATTTTCATTCTCTGACATCCGTGAAGGCTCTGACAGAGCTGGTGTGACTATAGTGGTAGGTATAGAATTGCTATTTGACGCAGACACATATTTAGGTTCCATCAGAATTTTTCTTAACGTGCTTGAACTTGGGTCAATGTCAGAGGCCTTGGTGTCTGGAGGCATTGGAGGATTTGCTGCAGGGGTTCCAAGTGTAGCTGATGCTTGCATTGAAGGAGTTACCACTGTGACATGACTTGAAGGGGCAACATAGATTCTGCTTTCTTCAGATCTCTGAGGCCAGTCAGGCGAAAGTGGCACTTTGGCAGGCCGCAACAGAGGTACACTTAACTGGGATACAGGTTGTGTGCAAGCAGGAGCAGGGGTAAATGTAGGAGGAGTACATGGCTCTGCTGCTTGGGGGTGCTTTTTAACACTGGAGATAGTGTTTGTGCCAGAATGAAAAGCAGATTCTTTAGGCACAGGCTGTTCAACCTCGGGTTGTTCTGCCTCTTTGGGTGTGTCGACCGTTATGGCACTTGTTACGTCTCGCCTACAAGTAGCAACAGCAGTGACTACAGAGGCTGCTGAAGTGGCCGCAGCTGTAACAGTGACTGCTTTTGAATTATTGGTTTCTGGGTCTTCTGGGATTGATTCAGGTAACTTGACTGGAGTGGACTCTGACTGAGAAACCTCTTCAGCAGCATCCCCTTTTCTGTTACCTGCCCCTTTACGACTTCTTGCCTTTTTCGGGGTTTTGGCTCTAACTTTTCCGGTTTTCCTGGGTGTTTCAAGTAAAATGGGATCTTCAGCTGCCTTAGATTCTGCCCCTGGCCGATTTGGGCTTGGTGTCACAGGACCATCATCTAAATCCCCGGCAAGAATATTGTTGATGACCATGTGAGTTTCAGGTTCCATAATCTCATTGGAGGAGGAGGATATCAAGGATTCAGGGGTGGGAATAAGAGCAGTGTAAGTGGGAGGAGACGTGAAGCTATCTGCATCTACACATGTTTCTTCTGCTGTAATTGAATCAATAGCCGCTGCAAGTTCAGTTTCACTAGCAGGATTAGCTCGCTTCTCCTCCTCAACTTCACTCTCTGGTTCCACTGCAACAGGAGGCAATATCGTAGTTTGCTCTGAAGGTGGCTCTTTATATGGTCGAGAAGGTTGCTCCACTGTAAGCTTAGCAATATTTTCGACTGCCTGCTCTAACTCCATCTGTCGTGCTAATAATGCAGCAGCTGGATCAGCTGGAAGTTCTGATTCTGAGTCTTCCTTATCCTGTGCAGCAAGCTCTTTTGATTCTTTTGGAATTTGGTCTATTGTTTTAATTCCTTCATTATCTTGTAGTACTGTCTTAGTTTTTGTAATAGCTGGAGCTTCAAAGGTCTCAAGCTCATCATCCTCTGAACGGAGTAAACCTTTTACATCATCAACACTAACACGGATCTCTAGATTTTTTAAACTGTGTGATTTGTCTTCAGCTATCTGTTTGGTGTTACGTTTTAACCTCGGTGTTTTAACTTTTGCACTCTTTTCAGGCTGCTGTCTCCTCTCTAATGGGCCAGTGTCTATCTTTTCATCATCAACATCACCAGATTTCTTTCCAACATCTTTTAATTCCTTTTCTTTTTTGTGAACTGTTGAGTTTGGATTTTCCACCCTTTCTGATAACTTGCCAAGCGGTTCAGTTTTAGGCTTAAGCTCTGGCTCGTTTTGACTTGCCATATCATCTTGTTCAGCTAGCTCTGTCGTGCTCCCAGACAGTTTGTCTGCTCTACTTCCTTTCTTGTTAGTTGGAGTAGATGGAGTCTGAGGTGTTTGCTGCTGCTTCTGGGTGCGGGGTGAACGCCAGCCCTCAGAGGCTTTCACAACCTCTACTGTACATGACGCCTCTGTGTCTTCTTCCATCAGTTTCTTCTGATCAACCTTTACTGGTGATACATCTTCTCCTCGTTTGATGCCTCTTTTAGGTGGGCGTCCACGCCTAGTATTGGTAGAAATTTGAACATCTTGCTGTATTGGTTCTTTATCAGCACCACGTTTGCGCATGCAGCGTGGTGACTCAACTACCTCTTTGCCAGCTTGGTCGTCTTCATGTAGTGTGGCGTAAACTGACCTTACGTTTCGCCGACGTGTTCTCCCATGGATCAAACTTGACTCGATGTTTTGTTCAGAGTCTGATGCATGTATCGGTGACTTGGACGTTGTTTTAGAGTCAACTGATATCTTTGGTGCTTCTGCACGAGGAGATGAAGCCCTTTTGAGTTTCTCTCGGTCAATCCGTTCACTCTTACGTGTTGCAGGTTTTTCAGTGGCAGCAATTTGGGAAGGTTGTGTAGTCCGTAATACTGACAGCGGTTTTGCCCTTTTACTCTTGGGTTGTCTGCGATTTGGTAACGGTTTTATTTCAGCTTCTAGTTCTGGCATGCACACCTCACCATCTGTTTCAGTTTTCTGAGATTCCTCAAAGTCTTTTGATTCTTGATTTTCAGTTTCAGGTTCTGACTTCATAGTTTCAGGTTTTTCTTCCATCTTTGGGCAGTCAGAGTAAGTGATTTCTACAGTCTCTCGTTCAAAACCACCTAGGGAACCACCAGGAGTTGGAGGTTTATCTTCCACAATGGGAGTATGTTCCACTGTTTTACTATCACCACATTCCACCTTCAGTTCTTTTAACTCTGGTTTTGTTTCAGTTTCAGTTTCTGGTTCTGAAAGAGTAAGCAAAGGGGATCTGTTTAGCTTAACAGCAACAGGTTTGAAGTCTTCCACAGCGACAGAGTGAGGTTGCGAAACCTCAAGGATTGGCTCTACTTTTTCTTCTTTGACAACTGGCACAGGTTGATCTGAGGGCAGAGTTAAAACTTCTTTCTTTTCTTGTGGAGAAATTTCTTTAGGGGAAGGAACAAACGGTAAGGCAGTAGCGATTAATGAGGGGCTGGCTGATTTGTCATCTGCCTTTTGTACTGGCTCCAGTTCCTTATCAGGTATGGTATTATCACAGTTCTGAACTTCATTTCTTTTTATGTCTGGCACTAATGAATCCTTCTCAGTATCAGGTGGAAGGTGGTCTTTGTCTTTTTGTTGCTGAAGCTCCAAAAAACGACTATGGAAAAGCACTATCGGTTCTTGTGGGATGTCACTTCCTGCAGATTCAGGCTCCGCTTCAGCAGCACCTGGCTTGTTCAAAGGCCTTCCACTTCCAATTTCTAAATCTTGATCTTTACGTCCAAGATGCTGCAACCGCCGGGAATCCTGTTCAAAGATTGAGCTGTGAAGGAAACGAGAGGCAAACAATTCCTGACGCTCTTGGTCCTGTGGCTTAAGATCCTCCTTTTTATCATGCAGCTTTTCATCAGAGTTAGTACGAATCTTTTTCTTTTTCATATACCAAGAAGGTATTGGTCGAGGTGTTAGTTCCACCTTGTCCTTATCTGAACACCTGTGGGATGCTGGAAAGCGCGAAGGGAGAAAGGACCAATTGTCTTCCCTAGAAGAATACAGTGTTTTGGCTCTTTCCAGGAGTGCTTTTGTATCAGGAGTTATAGTTTTATCTAAAGCAAAGGAGTAAAACTTATTCTTTTCCAAGGATCCTGAAAGCTTCAGGTCTGTCATCCTCTTATCACGATCCCTGAGGATGTAGGACAAGGAACTATTCGACTTGGACTTGTTTTCTCCATCATCATCTGAATCAGACTGCACTTCTCCAGGTTCCAAATCCTGACCAAGGCGCTTCCGAATGCTTTCATGCTTTGAAATATCACTTTGGAATGCCATTTCCATTCTGAACGAATCAGGCTTTATCCCTCTTTCCCAGTGCTGCATTAACTCTTCATCACATCCAAGCAAGGACGTGTTAAGCTTTGGGAGATCAGTGTCAGAAGACTGAAAATGTCTAGGCATCAGGTCCAAACTGTTTTTCAATGACTCGGTGTGTGAAAATTTCTCACCTGCTGTTGGAGAGGATTTTCTTTCTTTATTTGTACCTGTCAAAGAGACATGGGCTGTTTCATCTTCCTCGTTTTCAGAAGACTGAGCAGCTCCTATTGATGATGACATGGTGTAAATGTCTTCATTGAACTTTTGGGAACTTGAAAAGTTGCGCTCTCTTTTTAATTTGAGTATTTCAAAGTCAATATTCTCTAATTTCTTTCGTTTACAGTAAAATAAATCATCACTGGCCACATCTGGTACTGATTTTTCAAAGTCTTGAACAAAATAATCCTTTTCAAAGTCACGAGTCTCACTATTTAGTCCCCTATCAGGCTCGACTAGCTTGGATCTGAGCCGTTGACTCTGTTCAGTTTGTTTTGTGCAAATATTAGTCTGGTCAATGTGCACAAATTGTTCATCTCCATCAGAGTCTCTGGATTTCGCTCTGCCTTGTGCGTTTTCAGGCATAACTTGTTTCTGTTCATTTAATTCGTCCAAATCAACGGCGTTATCGTCTGATATTTTTGTAAAACTTGAGGTATTTTCCCTTTTTGAGCTCTCTAAATCCATTTTAAGGTAGGGAGAGTCTAACTGATCTGTAGAATCTTCAGCCAGTTGCACTAGTTGTGAGTGCCGCTCCAGAGGAAGGCCTTCGGGGTTAATATCACTGTCCTGTCCTTCTTTTGGACTATTAACTGAAATCATCCGCACACATTTTTCTTTGTGGTGATCCTTTTTATGAATCCCTCTCATCAAAAGATTCTTATCCAAATCTGTCTCCTTAGCACTGTTCCACAGCTTATAAAGTCCAGATCTACCAAGGTCCTCTTCACTAGTTCTCTTTTGTCGATCAGCTTTACCGGAGTCTTCAAAACGCCTTTTCCTTGCAGCTAGACGGTCAATATCCACTGAAATGCCACTGTCAAATCCCATTTCAGATTTCCCATGTTTTTTGGCTTTGATTTTGCCATCTTTGTCAGTGACCTCCACTAAACTGTGCATATTTTTGTCTCTGGGAACCTTCCCATGCTTAGCAATATCAATTTTTGATGGCTCTGTGCGGAATGGAGGACTCCTCTGGTCAGCTGGAGGTGATGCCAGTCTCGGACTGTCACTCCCACCCCTCTGTATTTGTTTTTCTTGGACAACATGACCAATCAATTTCCCTTCTTTTTCTTTAACTCGTGTTAACTGCACCACACAAGGCAGAAGGTCTAACCTCCCTTTACTTGAGCTTTCTTTTTGGATTTTGCTGGTCTTGCTTCGCAGAACAGACTCAGGACTAACATCTCTTTCAAGTTCAGGTTCCGGTTCACATGTCTGGATAATAGGTGATGCCATTTTAAGCTTCTTAACCCTCTGTTTTTCACTTTTGTCTTTGTCTCCTCGTTCTTTTCGTCCAGTCCTCTTTTCCTTTTCAACCACATTCCCACTGTCAATTTCAAAAACTCTATCCTTCTCGAGTTTTTCACTTTTATTATACCTTTCAGAGCGTGCCTTTTCAAGTTTTTCAAATCTTGGTGGAGATATTGAACTGCAGCTACCACTTCTTTCAGAAGATCGACAACAAATACGGCGGTCTGAATCGCTTGGTATTCTCTCAGAGAGTGATGGAGATGCAGTTGGGCTAGCAGGTCGGCGAGTGGTAATGTGAGACGGGCTCTGGCTACGCTCAATGGTCCTCCTTCCATGATCGCGTCCACGATCTGTTTCAAAGCGCTCCCTTTCTCTTTCACGTTCCCGCTGCAGATAGCTGTATTTACGTATGTCCTGCTCATAAGGGTCAGCTCTGTATTCCCGATATTCCCGAGGGTCTTCAAAGTATTGTGGATCATAGTAATCTCCCTGATATGGGTCCCATTCAGTGTAGAAGTCCCGACTTCTGGCAGGATATTTTCGACGTGGATCTTCAGTGTACGTTCCAGGTGTTCTAACATTTTCATAATATTGTCTTTCTGCTTGAAACTCATATTGGGTTCGTCGATCATCCCTGCCAAGAAATAACCACAAATCTTTTTCAGTTTTAATATTAGACAGTCATGGAGTCAAATTATTTTGTAAGCCGATTTCACAAACCTTCTTTCAGAGAGAATATCATAAAAGTCTCGAATATCCTGACCAGATGCCTGCATTGAACGATAGAAGGCCATCTGACTTTCCTGATTTGCAAAGTCCACCTAAAGAAGGAAGAAAAGCTGGTTAGAGTGTATCAAGCACAATAACACAGAATGAAATTTCAGAGAAAAATCTATATTTTACTTGCCTTGATTTTATTCCCCCCTATTTTCCATCCCTTTGTGTCTTTAACGGCTGTTTGCGCATATTCGATGTTGTTATACAGAATAAGGGCCATTCCTTTCATCCTGTCAAGTACAACCTACAATAATAGCAGAAAATAAGGTAAAAAGTCTAGAAAGCAAACAAAAGATAAATAATGAGCAGAAAATTAAACAGGCTTACCTTGACAACATGTCCGTATCTGCAAAAATGACGAGTAAGAAACTGTTCAGTTGTATTCGACGCTAATCCATCCAACCAAACGCATGTCGTTGGCATACTCTTCCCAAAGCCCAGCTGCAAAAAAGAACAAAGTTTCAGTCAGCAATTCATGTATCTTTTCAACTTACACAAATTTCTATGGTTGGGAAAGACAAGAATGTTGTAATGGTGTAAAGGTTGAGATTTACAATTAAAATCAAATAAATTCTTACCTTTAGTCGGTTGTTTCCAAGATACTCGCCATCCATCTTTTTTATTGCCTTACAGACACTGGCAATGTCACAATATTGTAGAAAGGCATACTGTGGGGCTCCATTCACCTTCTTAATGTCAATATCCTTTGGAAAGTTAAATGTTCTGTCAGTAAGCATGATTATCTCACAGCACACAGCATGGCAACCACTGCATGCTTTGATTCTCAAACTATAAGAAAATTAACCTACCACTATATCTCCAAAACGCTGGAAGATGTTAAGCAGGTCATGGTAAGTGGTGGTCTTCTCTAAGTTTCCAATAAATAATGTCCGCGTGGCCTTTGGATGAAACTCATCAATCCTCTCGTCCAAGGGCCGGAACTCATTCTCGCTTTCCGTCTCTAAAAATTGCTTAGTGTGAGCTTACTGATATGCCAATATTCACGTTTTCTTTACAATGCAGTTGGCAAAGAAAACTTACCGGGGCCATTCCAGGCTGTGACATCAATTTGCATGCCAAAAAAAAGCTTCCCCTTTGATGCTGCAAGGGCTTTCTCTTGGTCCTCTTGCTGACGAAAAAACACAAGCCCGTAGCGCTCTTCTGAAGCGCCGTGGATTTGCACAGATGTGACCTTTCCATGTTTTTTAAATTCATGGAACAAACCATCCTTCAGGCTTGTGTCTGTAAATAAAGCAAATGAACGTACCATTTAGCAAAAAAATACAAAGGTAGTTATTTTTTTTAAATAAAATTTGCCTGAATTTCATGCATCACTATTTATTTTTTGTTTTTTTACATAAGAAAAAAGGCTCTTTATGCCCACATACTGCTAGAGCACCACTAAACTAACCTGTTGAGCGCACAGGGAGATTTTGGACCTTGATGCCAAAGCTTTTACGTGGTTCATCCTTGTCAAGGGAGGATAAGGGAAGTGCTGAAGGTGCAGGCACAGCTGTTGACTGCACTGAACGTGCTGGAGAGTCATCACTTGAGCTACTGCTAGAATCACTGTAGCAACAGAGCAACATGAATTTAGACATTAAAGCCTCATAGTCACCTCTCGCATTAGAGATGCACAATAAAAATTATGCGCCTGGTTACTGACTATCCAAGAGGAACACTTGAGAATATAGTTACATTTTTACTTCACACAAAATATACAGCTGCAATATAATAGATCTAGTATATATGTGTATACATATATATATATATATATATATATATATATATATATATATATATATATATATATATATATATATATATATATATATACATATATACATATATACATACATATATATATATGCCAGAAATTACTACAAGTGCACAAACAACAACAACAGTTTAAATATGACTTTTGTTAACACTGCTTTAAATAAAAGACCTAAAATCCAAAGACCTGGTTCTGTCTAAACTGAAGGGAACTGCAAAATTACCGAGGTTAAACATTGCCTTTTCAAAACCATGCATAATTTATCTCCACATTTCAGATTAAATATTGTATATACAAATTTTCTTTTTCCATAAAAGAGCATATAATGCATTGTGAATGTGGCCTTCCACTGTTTAAAAAAATGCAACGGCTCCCAAATGATGAGAAAAAACACGCCCCTCTCCTCCCAGTTTCACATTTAGATGCTGCATCGAGTTATGAGTACAAAACCACTTGTACATGAGTCGCAAAATTCATGGCTGCCTCATCCACCTTTTATTTCAAATGATTCCCATGTCTATCTCAGCTTTCTAGGCCCTCTGCTGTTTGTTTCCCTCTCACTTTCTCCTCCTGTGCTCAGACACTCCCGGAAGTGCTGCTGACGGAGCCTGGCCTGTGGGAGTGGGCAGGCAGCCAGCACTGGCCAGAAATTTCCAGTTCCAACTGGATCTCACGGAGGGGGGGGAGCCATTACCCATACACAGAGGTAGGCAGTGAGAAAAATATAGCAGCCGTCTCCTGAAATTTCCCCATAGCACTTCCTCATCAAACCACATGGGTCGCTACATGTCGTTAAAAGCTGTGGACTCTGCTGTGTCCAAAGGTGATGCCATTAACCCCTCTCCAGTATGTTTATTTATGCAGTGGAGTAAATCCTCTTGGGCAGACATGCTTAAAACGGCATTTGATTTACTTGTGAATTTATAGAAACTTGGATGAAAATACGGTTACTACAAATATAGCCACTTACACTGAAAAAAGAAAATAGGTGAACCAACTTAATTGAATTATTTCAATTGGTAACACCTAATTTAATTAAGTTCTTTGAAATGAAGTTAATACATTAGATAAATCAGTTGTGTTACTCTAATGTATTAACTTCATTTCAAAGAACTTAATTAAATTAGGTGTTACCAATTGAAATAATTCAATTAAGTTGGTTCACCTATTTTCTTTTTTCAGTGTACAGCAGTGCACAAAAATGAAACTGACATCATAATCACAAAAATGCACACACAGCATACCAGGAAACATCGAAAGTCCACATATCCTGTGCCATTATGGTATTAGTCTAAGCTTCTGTATGCAAATAATTCGACCTGTGGTTAGGGTGTGTGAGAGGGTGTGTGAGATCTAGAACTAGAACTACCTAAACCTTACTTTATTTTTAAACCTGTGTTTTGGTTTTATTTTGGACAAAATGAGTACTATATTTTGCCAAATGTATCTTTTAAAAAAGACTTATGATAAGTTTAACATGTAAAGTATAAAGAACATGAATAATACATGGATCCTTACTGAAACCAGACTCAACACCGCTCTAATGAAGGCAAGCTAGCTGGAAACGTAAAGCCTTCCTAGCAGAAATAAAATGCGTCTCAACTTAATCCAGTTCATGTAAAGCAGTTCAGGTCAAATCTTAACTACGTAACAATTGTGTCACTAAAGGCATCAAAGGTCATTTTCCAAACTCCTTTGACTCCTATCAGCAATTATAACAGGGCAAAGTTTTAAAAATCAACGAGGGAGGGGTGACAATCAAACGTGTAGTAATATTCCCCGTCATGCCGTGTCTGTGAAATGTATTTTTTTTCTATCGTGCAGACACTTCTCTGCGATTGTCACCTTCCACCCATTGTATCTCCTGCTGGGCGGAGCCTCTAGATATGACACAGTCTGTAAAACAGAAACAACGAGCCTAACTTTCCAGGTTTGGCCATAACACTGTGTCTGTCTGTGCACACATACACATGCTTGTGAAGAAAGAGACATAGGCAAAGTAAACACAGCCTCTACATAAATAGGTGTCACCTGTTCTGTAAAGAGCCTATGCTAACGAATGACGGAAGTTAAATGCACACATCTTGCACAAGTCTGAGTTTGTTTGGTGCGGGTGTGAAAAATATTGCGCAATCCATAGCTACAGATGATAAAAACATAAGCTGAGGAAACCGCATTTTTATTGAACACAGATAATGACGGAAATATCAGTTCATTTCCAAGTGCAGAGGCCAGTTTGGATCCAGAAGGCCACGGACTGGGATGCACAAAGGTAAACAACAGCACATAAGTAGAAATCTTGACAGCAAGATTAAGCTTCACTCACCTGCCACTCGTACTGCTGCTGGTACTGCTGACTGAGTCTGAACTGGAGGAACGGCTGCGAGAGCCTGACCCACTGTGGGAGCGTGGAGGACGAGTGGCCTGACTCACCAGTCTCTGAGGAGAGGGATTTCGTGAATGCGTCGAATGTGGAGACCGGCTACGACTGTGGCGGTAGGAACGTTCCCCACGCCGACCCCTGTCCTCCCGATACAGGTCCCTGTGAACCACACTGGCCAAAGTAAAGGGTTCCCGGGCTCGAGACTCATACCGAGGCTCGGGTGTCTCAAATCGACAAGGGCTCCTGCTGTGGGAGCGGTAGAAGCCAACCCCGCTGGAAGTAGACCCTCCGCTTCCTCCCGTTGTGGCCGCTGAAGATCCACTTGTTCCGGTGTTCCCAGAAACGGCACTAACTATAGTTCCACCGACTCCTGACGGCACAGTTGTACCACTTCCGCTGGAGGTACCAGACCCACTCCCAGCTGTGCTTAGAGTTCTCTCCCTCGCGTCACGGTAATAGTCTGTTTCATAATGCCGCTGACGGTCAAAACTGCTACCAGTACGCTCGTGAAGTCCATAGGCACTGTGATCGTACCCCCGATCCCGACTTTCAGTGGTCCTAACAAACATGAAGAAACAACAAGTTATATTACAGTTACACTTTGGACATAAAAAGATAGCTGCTAGCATCAGACAGTGGACAAACAAAAATTAACAGGTGTGTCTGGTGCGTTTGTCAATAATTAGACACATGGAAAGATTGGGCAAAGTGTTTTGAGAAGGGCCAAGCTAGTTTTTGCCCCCATCTTAAAGAAAGCACTACACCAAGGGGATTAAAGTAACAGCTTGAGGAAACTGACCATCGGGTCTGACATGTTTTCATGGCCAAACCATTTATGGCTTTCAGATAAACTGTATCAGATTCTTCTGCAACCAAAGCTACACTAGAAATCCTCTTTCTAGAACAACAATGCTGCTATCGGACTGTTTTTCGTGCATTTCTGTCAACTCCAAGGTGTTAATATAAGCTTTATGTTCATTCTTTTTTAGATACATCAGTAAATCAACACAGCACAGCAACATTTTCAGCAAAAGGCATGCATCTGGTTTATAACAGAACAGAAATCTATATTATATATCAGAGCTACTGTAATAACAGGAATGGCAGATTATGTCATTATAGGCTGTAAAGTCCTACTGGTCTGCACACTATAACAGACGCTAAAGGCGTTTTATTAGTCAAGCCTGGATGAAGGTTTTGAGGTGACTTTTGACAAGCCTTTTGTTTATATCGTTACACAATTTGACACCACTTGTTCTTCTGAAAACAGAATCTCCTCAGTAGCATCTTTTGTGAAGACGCACATTAGAAACGGCGCTGAAAGGACATTCTGTTCAGACCCGAACACTCGCTTTCTGAATAAAGCAATCAGAAATTAATTTGGTAATACGACTGCTGTGTCATTACAGCAGTCGTATTACCAAACTCGCCATAATGAGCGGGACAGGGCAGCAATTACCACCGTTTGAATTCAGATCAAATTATAATCAGCAAATTAGCCGTGATGTTCCGACACAGGGCAGAATATGGTTTAATATGACAACAGTTACAAAACTTCATTATAGTGCTTCTGTAGCTAAAAAACATGGCGTTTATTCTTCTAGCAAGTTAAAATCAAAGGATGGTAAAATAGTTAGATTATAGAGTCAGACTTTAGAGAGGAAAAAACTGTGAAGTCTTATTTAATTTACTGCAAAAACATTATATTTATATTTGTGTAACACAGGTATAAATACTGCATAAAAACTGCATATCCGACTTATTAAAACATAACACAAAAAACTAATCAAATATATGTCTAGTCAAAGCTGCGTAAAGATAGTGTAATAGTAACTAAATAATACTAGTAACTGTATTTGCTGTATGTAAGCACAGTGTGTTCATAAGGCTGAAAAAAGAGAGAGGGAAAGAAAAAAAAAAACCTTGTGCTGGCAAACGTCCATATCATAAAACTGAAACATCCTGAGGTTGATTTTGTGCATTGACAAAGGTCCCATAGTTCTGGTGCTTTCCAGAACCTGCACTACCTTCTTCTCTCCTCCCCTAATATTTCCTGCCAATCTCCACAATGCACAACTCACTGTCTGAAAGAAACAAAGCCTCATGTGCAAACTATACAAATGTTAACAAGACTTGAAAAAAAAAAAAACATTATCTCAATTTATTCCACAGACTGACTTTTTAAATTTCCTAAATGAAAATCTTTTGAAAGGTTTGGCCCAGCACAATTTTTTGATGCTTTTGTCTATTTGTCTAAAAATGTATTTATGTAAACATTTCCTTGCTTTTTTATTTCCCTGTAGTTAAACTGCATGGTCAAAAAAAAGCTACATATTAAAGTTAAGTAAGCAGTGTCAGGGTTATGAAACGGTCATGAATGAGTTTTGCTTTGCAATTGGTTCCTTATGTGTCATCACACATTTAATGGTTTTGCATTTACAGTTTTTCAGTGTTTGTGCTCTACAGCTTGAAAGTGGTGATTCCACTGGAAGTCTTCTATCACTTGATTTGAATCATTTAATTAGTGAAAATTCTTGCACAAATAAAGAATGTCAGTGTTTAATGAAATCTGGTGATTCAAACCAAACAGCTGACCTAACGATCTGGACTTCTTTAGCCACAATTGCAGTGAAATCGGCTGCCTGCATCTCACTGAGACGGCATTAGATTAGACCTGGTGTTACAGAAGGCTTCTGCAATTCCTCATAAGACATATGACACAAGCATCTTTTCTTCTTCACTGTAATTTGGTAAATGATGCTGAAGATTAGATTAGGTTTTTCTTTTTTGTTTTTGTTCCCAAATCTGGCCATTACACATGTGTTTAAAATATTTATGCTCATATTTTATTGCTATATTTAAGGTGACCCCCAAACATCCACCTAAACCTAACCCTTTGTATTAAATTCATAACCCATTTTAACATCTTCTGTGCACCATAAAGTGGCAAACCTGGAAATATTCATCAGCGTTAAACCTTTGACATAACCGGGTAGTAACCAGGATGTCATCCATGAACTCTTTTTACTGAGGGTCGTAAGACTCAACAAAAGACTGTATGCAGCGTTCACACTGCTGAAAAATGTTGAGGGTAATTTAAGTTTAGGAGACTGACACCACGTCTGTATTCATTGCATATACATAAGAGTAGAGCAGGTTAGGAGAAAATTCTCTTTCAGCTTATTTGATTTAATCATCTGTGTGCTGGATTCATGAATAACATCTATGCTATAACGATGTCGGCTGTGAAAATGACGGATTACCTTGACCCCTAGGTGCTCTCGAAAATGCTAATGTGCTGGCGCAAGGCTCACTGCTCAGCAGATACCTTTCAATTTCTCTTCAATTTCACTCTACACAAATCAGGTTTTACATTATTCATCGAGCTTAAAAATAATTCTGTTAGACTTTTTTGACAGAATTTCCATCAGTGTTTGATTATTAGTCTACTGCGGAGCATGCTAAGCACCTGTTTGGGGATACGTGAATAGCATAATTATGAGGAGACATGCCAGCAGCATGATAAAACGCCGCCTTGTATGGAGGCTCCGTCATATGGGAGCAATGCATGCATATCCATTTAAAATCAGTATAAGAGGTTAATTGTTAAATATCCATTTTGCAGTACAAACAACAAATTGAATCTAATTGTTGAGAATCTCTTTGTCTTGCAAGCTACGACACAAACTACAGAGCTAGCGTTTAGCTATATCTAAATGTTTAATTTAATCAAAAAGAAAATTTTGAAAATAAAACAACGAAATAGGAATATTTCTTCTGGTAATCCAATAACTGGAAGTCACTTCACCACTCAGTGAGTTGCACGATTACATAGAAACATTACGTACATCTCTGTGGTTAAAAGCCAGAAAATCTAACAAACATCAAAAAAGGAAATTCCTACATAAAAATAGTATTTAATATGCATGTGTTTCAGGAAGGATTGTAGGTCAGTTTTATAAAACAGTTACTTAAAATATTTTGCCACCGTACTGTTTCTAGAGTTTAAAATGTTATTTAGGATTTCGTTTTTTGTTTTAAAGCTGACAAAAATTCAAATATTCATTTAAAATGATCCAGAGCTGACAAATAACTACAATTTTCTTTCCCTTGTCACTCTACCAACGTCTTAAAAAGAACCAAAATTAAATCAGCAGAATTGTAATATATAAATATGTTGTTTGGGGGGGTTTTTTTAAGTAAAATTGATTTTATATTAACTAATGTTTATTACTAGCAACTGGTCAGAAATGAAAACTAAAAACATTTCTGACAAACAAATATAAGCATCATGGTTCATGGACCGAACACACTTTGGTGCACATTCAGGGCCCAGGCAAATAATTAAATCAAATTAATCTAAGCAAAATTAATTAAGCAATAAATATATAAACAAACTAAAATCTTAAAGTGTGACTGTAACAAAACTTGAATTAGTGAAAAACACGAAAAATTTATTTGATCTACATCACTTTTTATTTCTTTTCCTTCTATTTTACTGCATTTAGCCATCAGGAGAAACCCACCCTCACACTTCACTGCATATTTTTTAATCATAAGTATGTGACAAATCCTTGAATTTTGAGCATTTTAAAGGATTCTGTAGTTTTTCTTATGTTAAAATATTAATATTTTATATTAAAAAGAACATCTTTACAATGATCATTCGTTATAAATATCAGCTGCGTTGTGAAGTCTAAGGAGGAGAGAGGGCTGGGGGAAGGAGTTGAAGGTGGGGTCAGGTCAGGTGAGAGGCAGAGCAAAGAAAGCAATACAGGTAAGGTTCAAACTTACAGGCAGTAATAATGCACCAGCTATTTTGGTTAGTGTGGAAAATGGAGAGAGACAGGGGTTCAAACTAGGGGGTTAGAGAGGACAGCTAAAATGCACAGGGCAGGACATACCAACCTTTTGAGAGAGTGGTAACTTGACCTATTATTCCAAATACAATTTTGGGAGATAGAACTTTGTGAGCAAAAACTGGGTAAAAATGTTGAGTGGAGAAGGGAAAAAAATGAAGAAAACTAGTTCACAACAGAATACGTAATCCTCGTCTTCAGCGCACGGGACCTCATGAGCACAGATGAGTGGTAGCATCTGTTTAGTTAAAACAATGAGGACAACTTTGGCCTTGTAGAAATCCATGTTAGGATGCTTTGTGTGCTGGAAAATGTCCGAGTCTAAATATCCATCCAAACAGGAGTGAAAAAAACAAAACCTGTGTTGTATTTCAGTCCAATGCAATAAATACATGATATCCAGGAATCCACCTTTAGTTGACCAGTGATTCCCCAACAGCAACGGTTGATGTGAAAAATTAAGTCTTGCATCTTTTGCATTAAGTCCTGCACATTCCACTTTGGCCAACACCGTTCACAGCAACAAAGTAGTCAAATTCCTTTTGTAGAGGGAAGGAAATATGGCCACAAAAAGTTAGGAATGAGGAAGATGTCATATGAGTAATCCAAGTTCTTGTTCATAGTAGCACCATACTCATCCCAACGGTGAACAACATGCATAACAGTTCAAAACACTGTTGGATGTCTTTCAAGCAGAAGAGAGTGCATGCTGTCCCAGCCTGGACAGAATCAATATGAAACACTGTTCACAGGTGCAACGCGCTGCTGACACGGTGTAATTGTATCCAAAGTTTAATTATAGTTCCACATTTAGGAAAGAAGGAGGTAATCCATAGATTTGACGTAGGTTATCTCCAATAGCATGGATGGTAGCAGTTTTCCAGTCACCATTTCCAGCAGTCTTCTTTGCATTGTATGATCCAAATGTTCGCTTTGCTCATCAAGTCTGCAAGTCTCAGTTGTTGAAAAGTTTAAAAAGAAAAAAAAAAATCATCTCCACAAAAATAAGGCGGGAATAAAAGTCTTTTGCTCACTTGTTTCTGTTGATTCTACTGAGTCGCATCACCAGTAGAGGTCTCCCAGCACTCAATTTGTAATGCCCTGATTTTAGACATAATCCCAAACAAAATGAAAAAAAAAGAACCAAGAAAGCAACCCATACCTTTAGAATGACCGCATATCCTTTAAGTACTGGGCCAGAGTTAATCCAACAGTGGGGAATAAATATCCTCTGTAGATCCTCCACATGACTCCAGCCCGCGACAGAAGTACACACCTCAGTGAGGTGGGCATTATAACTTAAAGCCAAATTAGACTAATCCAAACAATGGTGTTCTATACATGTAATGTGTGCTCTTGGATGTTTGGTTACATGATGAAAAAGGGGTGATATTAATCCTCCGACAAGGGCACGTAACTCCAGATTAGGGGAATCCCGGGGACGGCTGCTGGACCACTCTCTCTTTTTCTCTCTCTCCCCCACTCTGTATTCTCTATCTTTCTCTTTCTCTCTCTCTCTCTCTTTCCAGAAATCGCCAATAATCCTGGGAAATTTTACGATATCCAATCTTTGCCCCGTATTTTCCTCAAATGATATTTCCACCTCACAGAGATGCTTAAGGTCACAAAGATAATCCCCAACAGCCATTTAAACTACTGACTATTCATTCAACTATCAGATACACTTGCAAACGTGCCCTCGTTTTAACAAAAATATCTTAGGTGTCTACCTGTAAGTAGGAATCCAGGAGCGCTGGCCGCGCTCTGAGGAACTTAGAAGGGATTCCTATAAGATTTCAATGTCGAGCACAAGCTCATTTTCTCCTCTTTAACCCCCAAACAGGTAAATGAACAGATGGTGAAAGATGGTTGGAGGTAAGGTGTTTACCAGAAACTACGGTTCCCCCTGCCTCCAGAGAAACTTTGTCCACTTACCCGTCTAGTCTGCGTTCATAGCGTCCATCTCTGCTGTGAAGCGACGTGGGGGGCCCATACACGGCCCCCCCTGCCGCCCTTGTGAATCCTGATACATCCCGGCCGCGAGAGCCTAAGGACAGACTATCGTCCAGCCCCCTCGCTGCACTAGGAATTGTTCCTGGTTCATTGTAATCAGTGCGCAGGTCTCTGTCCCCCATCTTGTTGACAGCATTGTGAGCCTTCTGAGCACTTTTAATGTCCACAAAATCCACAAAGGCCGCGACTCCACCTTCTGATCCCCGCTTGGGCAGGACCTTGACACTCTCCACTCGTCCATATCTAAAGTCAGAATAGATGAAAAGCATGGTTACCACCAGGTTTGCAGCTGCAAATGTGTTGCATAACTTTTTAGGAATGTTAAAAAACACACAGGGTTCTGCACAGTCCTGAAATTGACTGTGCGTACATGTGCACATGTGTCTGTGGCAACGAGGGACATGAGGCAATTTTGCTACTCTTACTTTCCCTACTGTGGTACTTTCTAACACGGCAACAGTAACCCAGCAACTGGACTTGAAACCCTGCCACATTGCGTGTTAATAAATGCATAGATTTTCTAAAATTAGCACGTTTTCCGAGCAAAAGGTGCTGCCATGAACACACAGCTACTGAAAAACACACAGATGAGGTTTTGAGCACTTTATACAGGGATGGGGTTTCTTTAAGAAATTCCTCATTAATTTACTGATTTATTTATTTATATATATACATACATACAAGACACACAAGCACACATGCAGAATATATTTATATTATATATTATAGCCTATATTTATTTTTAAAGTGTAATGGGAGTTATAATTGCTGTATACACCCTTTTCCCCCTTGAAAATAACAAATGATCAGTTGAAGATTCAATTTTTGGGATGAGAAGCCTGTTACAGAAAGGGTTAAGAAGCCTGTTATCATCTTTTATAGCCCCCCCACCACCAAAAAAGTGGGTCTTTTGGGAGTGTGATTTTTTGCTGTCCAATAACAGACAGTAGGGTGATCACAAAATTTATTGGCATGCCAGTTCCCAACACCGAACAGCCCCCGACGCCATTTTAGAAAAGCTGTTCACACTGCTTACTCATTCTGTCGTCCCCCATCTTCAATGACTTCTATCACACATTGGGCTGTCATGCACCTGCATACCCTCGCTACCTCTGGGTTAACGCTGGAGCTGAGGTAGCGAGCTAAAAAAAAAAAAAAAAAAAAAAAGCTCGCCAGCACCGTTTCCCCTACTGCACAAAAACAGAAAGAGATGATGCTGCCAGTCGCCACCCCCCCCCAAACATAACGTTACGTTGTACTTCATACAGGGGGTTATGTAAATAAAACGGTGTATATAGGTAGCTCATTTTTACTGCTGCTCTCGGAGGCTGCACGGATTAGATACGAGCCATATTTGTAGCTGAGATCTGCATCAACCCACCGCAAATAATAAGACCGCGAGAGGGCAAAGCACCAAATGCATATCATCTGTTTTTATATTTCATCCAGCTGTAGGTTTGGAAGAGGGTGGGGGAGGTGGGGGGTGCTGTGGGACGAGTATGGCTTTCGGTTACACTGGTTATTAAGGATTAATGTTGCCATTTAGCAGCTTTCGTCCGATATGGCGACGCCCACACAGTGATAATAATTAAAAATCCAAAACAACAACAACAACAAAAAAGGTCTCATATGGGCAGACTGATGTTTTTGGGGCAGTCTGGTTTCCAGCATATGAACGGAGAAGCGGGCTGCTATTTCCTTGACAGCCGAGAGAGGAGAGAGGCGAGAGCGCGCAGACAACCGTGAAAGCCACACGCAGGAAAATAAATAGAACGAAAACGTATTTAAATCATCATTCAGCCCGAGGAAGATAACAAAGAGCTGAAGGCACACAGTCTCCAGCGACTCGCTCTTAACCAAAAGTAGCAATGGAGCTCAGTGCGATTATGGCAGGCTGCATTACAAATATACGTGTGTGTGTGTATACATGGATATGATGTCTGATCTCCCCTGAAATCAGATCACGCTGCAGGCTGTGCGAGTCAGCGCCGTTTTAACAACCATTTTCTGTAAAGTAAACACCACAGCGTCACAGCACTGCACATCTGCTCCGCGGCACAGCCGAGCCCGGTCAATCACAGCCAGTTTGCCGCGGCGATGTTGCAGCGTGGATGGCGGCGTGACGGCGTCACCTTTCGGCTTCCACAGACTTGTGTTAAGATGTAGGAACGGAGCAAACGGCACGCTCTCATAGATGGGTGCACAGCGTGCTAATACACCGCGGTGTGTGTGTCTGTGTGCGTGTGTGCAGGTCTGACTGGAAGCAGTGACCTGACAAACTCACAGAGTCGAGTCAGACAGCAAAAGCAAACACTGAGACTTTATGGTGTCTGCCGGAGATGGGGCACGTATAAAAGCACGGGGCTCACCGGGTAGACTGAACTTTGTTTACACTGATTGTGCACCACAAAAACAATTAACAAGAAAAAGCCCCCTCTTTACGGTTACCCGGTGGAAAGGTAGGCTGCTTAAAAGTCAGCCTGCTGGCAATGCGCACCAGGAAGACGTAAGAGGGGTGAGTAAAGTTATCACCTAGCCCGACAAGTTAATAAGCGTGTCAAAATGGCAAAACCATATGTCCGCTGGCTGCTTGGCTTGGGGTGGCTGAGGTGTGCTAGCAGATTTTGCTTTTTCGTCTCAGCTCAAACGCAGGAGCACCGTGTGTTGTTGTTGCTGCTCGGATTGTGTGTATGGAGAGAGAGAGGGGGGGACTGACAGCACAGTTGCCAAATGGGACTTTGCTACAGGGAAACCTCCTGCTTCATCCCGACTTCTCTAAAATGTGACACAACAGAGAGAGAGATGCTGGACGTGCACCGCTCTTAACATTACAAAACGCGCACAAACACACACACACATACACACACACACGCCGCTCATTTGTGTTTCTACTCACCGCTTGAAGTGCTCAATAATTTTCTCCTCTCGTACATTTTCGGGTAAATTTCCCACCCATAAATGTCTGGTTTCCCGGACCATACTGTGTGCTCCTGCTCCCCGATCATACAGATGAGTTTGCTATGTCAGTTTCTCCCCGTGCAAAATACAAAAGCTCTGCAAAATAAACGGCGGACAAGAAAAAAGATGCTTGGCGCAAATCATTGACTGCTCGTTGTGGCCCAATGTAAACCATTAGGCTGGATCCCCGCACGCTGTTTGATACTCTTCAGTGTTAAAGCGCGATCTTGCACCTCATGAACGCGCTCCGGTCTGTTCCCGTGACTAGGCGCGTCCCTGACACCATGCGACCTTTGGGTGTCGAAAGAAAGCATGTAGCTTCCTAAAAAGATGCAGCAACTTCGCTTGTAATGAGAGGCACACCGCGCAGGCGTGGCTTTGTGTGTGAACTTCTTTTTTTTCCCTCCCCGATGAGACGGTCTTTCACCCCTGCGCATGCGTGAGAAAACCCCTGGTTGAATGGTGGTGCTTTGACATCTGCAGCTTCACAAGAGGATCCCATCAGTGGCAGTTAAGTGTGGCAAGGTGAATCACCCTGCGCACAGCACAGTGAGCCCAAGTTTGGTATTCTTTATGTTTCAACGTTGTAATAGTTCCGTTGTTATCAAAGCACAGGCAAAAAAAAATTGTCACCCCATAATTGTAAAGTGAGCCATCAGCTCACATGTTAAAATGTTACCAAAACCTTCAGTGTTGCCCCCTGTCACCTAGCTGGTTGGCACTCATTTACCATTTGGAGTGCGTCGTAACTGCTGGGACTTTAGATCACTGCTCTGTTTGTCTGCACAACAAATCAGCAGAAACAGCAGTAGCTGCAGTCCATTCATTCATAAGAAACAGGATACTAGTTGCACTCTCATTCTAAGCACAGGTTGTGTTGAAGTTTTTGACACTTGAAGCGGAAACTTGCACACAGGAAACAGGAAACTGAAGGACAGTTGT
The DNA here is from genome assembly GCF_013358895.1 of Oreochromis aureus. NCBI lineage: Eukaryota > Metazoa > Chordata > Actinopteri > Cichliformes > Cichlidae > Oreochromis > Oreochromis aureus. The sequence goes on along the minus strand of NC_052961.1, from coordinate 27,544,007 downwards.
GGGCTACTCTGCATGCTAATAATCTAACAAGATTGTGCTGTGAGTTAAACTGTGACCAACTTATTAACTCCCTGAAGTTATAATAAGTTTAAGAGATTTTTTTACTCCTTAACTTGAATTAGTGTGAATAATATCCTATGTCTGAGTAGACAGCAATCAGCAACAAAAACACCACATGAGGGCCTTTTTGTCTCGTTCAGTTGGGTTCTATACACTTTATGTTTTTCCCTTTAGTTTTGCTCTTAAGTGTGTGAAAATTGAAACAAAAATGTTTCCACATAAGCTGATGTAAGGCACTGTTACAGGGAAATAGGGGAAACGACATAATTCTTAACTTATGTATCACAGAAAATAGTTTGCTTTTCACTGTCTCAAGTGAAATTACAGGAAGTTTAGGTGGATTTTGATAAGTTTCATATTTTGACAGATATGAAACTCATGTGGGAAACTGTTCTTTTGCATGGAAAAGATCAATGTACTGCTAGATCAGTAAAAAAAAAAAAAAGAAAGAAGAAGAAGAAGAAAAGAAAAGCGCTGACACAATAAATAAAATCCCCAAAATTCAAAATCCCCAAACCGGATCGACCAGAAAAGCAATCCAGCAAACTCGAGACAACACGGCTACGATTACAGTAAGAAACTTACCACACTGAGGTAGTTTGAATGTGTTTGAAACTTTGAATTAACACGTATGCCTTCTGCATGTTGCACCTGCAGTCTGTCAGAGCAACAAAAGAAGATGCTTTGACACATTTAACTGCTTCTACTACTGGGTTACAAAAGGCACAGGGAGCTGTTAAGTCAAGTACTTTGACCTGGTCTGAGCTCTACTCTAAGCTAATAAGTAACACAAAACAATCAGGCCCCTGTCCAAAAGTCCAAGAGTACAGTGGCGATAAGCCCTCTTGTAAGGGAAAATACAAACCGTATGTGTGTGTGTGTATTTTTCTTTGACCGACTATCCCCATTATAAAACATACACACTTTCTCTGACTGACCGCCATGACTGATAAATAACAGACCAAATAATGATATCCACATAATCAAGAGGGGTGTCAACGTTTAAGTAAAATGGTAGATGAGCTACTATTTTCTCCACATTGTGTTGTGCCCAAATCCTCCTTGGAGCTGAATTGTTTTACTTTTTATTTTATTTGTAATTTTTTGTCTGTGGAAAATGATCACTGGCTTGTTTGGTTTGAAAAAAAAAAGCTGCAACTACAGCAGGGCATTATTCTGCTTTTGTTACTATATTAAGAATACTTAAAGGGAGAAGTGCGCCTGCGTTAAAATGCAGTAACAGGGGACACGCGAAACTGCTTTGCGCATGCGTCCACTGTGCCTATCAGATGAAGACAGAACAATCTGGAAATCTCCAGAGGAGGTTACAACGACGCTCAGTCAGTTCAATGGGCAATTTCACCGTACTCGGGTGCTCAGAGCGTCCTCCCTATGTCTGCTGAAAGCGTCCTGATGTGGAACTTTACTCCATTAAAAGTCTAATAAACCTCTGGGAGTACAATTTCTCATTTTGGTGGATCGACTAGACACCAAAAAACTAAATTTCATCTTCAGTGATTTTCAGACGTGGATTATCGTGGAAACTGGACCGTCAGGCTAATGTTTCCCCCTGTAATTTTTTTTGACACGGGATGACGGGACTGACATAACAAAAACCCTCTCATGGAATATGTTTCTGTCTGTCCACAGCTCTCAATAAAGACAGATCTAATGGGCATAACACCGGCGACACATTGTGGATTTAATTCGATATGGGTGTTAAATTGTCACACGAAGTCAGGCTTTAACCTTGGCTACTGTTATTGAGACAATGTAGCAAAGACTGGAAGGGCGGTATCTCAAACTTCCTCATAAAAAACCCCTTTGAGTGTAGCCTAATAAAGCGAATTTGATGCCATTACAACAACAGTGTGAATTAATACGGCTTGCTAGCTGTTTAACAGTGTGTTTGTCCAACAAAATGGAGCTAATGTCGACGCATAATCAAGTAAACTAGCTTTTTCTTTGTCTAACGCCATTTTGTGTGTCTTTGGAGCACTAACGTTGTCGTCAGCCATTTTGCCCTTTCTTTTCAAGCACACAGCCTTTGAACACTAGCAGAGCACAATGGTGTTTGCGGGCCTGTCGCGGGGAAATAAGTGAACCAACAACAAAACAATAAACGAATAAGCTTACCCACTGCCCAGGCTGTGTGGTATGCAGTTATTGGATGTTTGCAGCCATGTCAGTACTGCACTTAGTAATGTTAGCTCCTCTGTAGAGAGTGCATTTACCTGCTGTAACAGCGATTGCTTCGTGGTTAAAAACGACGACGTGATATGGGAGTCTAAATTTACATTTTCTGTAGTTATTTTTCAATAAATGGAATAATTTCCTATTTTGTGCAGCTTTATTATTACTTCTGTTTCTGTTGAATACCTACCTTATACTGCAAGAATAAAAGAGAGGTCAGCATTGGTGAAATATAAAAAATAGCAATTAGTTTGGGTTTTGTTTTGCTTTCTCACCTGAAAATGCTGGGAAATGCGAACGCTACTGAATAAAGAAAATACTTTGACCTTAATCTGCTCTATTGGAAATGATCTCAAACGGTAAATCTTCCCAAGAGGTCACACAGACCCAGACAACCATTATTGTTGAAACCGTATGACTAACCAGCAGGAAGAAAACAAGCTTAAAAACACATCCTTAGCACCTTAAGAAGTAAAATGAACTCCAGGACTTGTTGAAAGGCTGCCTATTGAATAGTTGTTGATAACCATTAAATTGTTCTTTTAGAGAATGTGAAAAGACTGTAAACATTCCTTACATGATGAGTTGTGTCAAATATTTAATACAAAATGCATACTACATTGTAGGTACAAAGCAACGTTGCCTTGATATGATTTCCACTAAATAGTGCCATTAAAGAGACGTGCAGGCTTTAAAATCCCAGCGTGCCTATCTCTGATGCTCCTTCTTGAAGGCTCGTGGTTTTTGCTGACGCTCCCTCCTTCTGTACTCTGTATAATCCTCTTCATCCTGTGTGAACACAGCAAAATATGACGCTAAAAACATGGGTGACTGAAGACATGATGTCTGCTGTTAAGCTACAGCCAGACTTATAGCTTTGTGTATGTAGCCATGATTTCTTGATATGCATGATTGTTAATCACCAAATGAGCTACATTTTAATAGCAAAACAGACCCGACTCACCTTAAAAGTCGACTCAAATGCAGGGTTTTTTACATTTGTTTTATTTTGCATTATACTTTGTTTAAACCCCTCAACTTTAAATAGGTCAGCTCAGTGAAAGGAAAAGTAGACTCAGTATTCTGAGTCAGAGCTCACATTGACCTGAATCTGTCTTGGGGGTCTTAAACCTTCTCCGCCCGGGATACAAGTTTGAAAAGTTCAGTCTCATCTTGGGACTCATCTAATGAACATATTGATATTCTGCTCCAGTTTTGGGAGGCCTCGGTGGGAACGAAGTGCCTTTGGCCCCGTGTGCCGCTTCCAGGGAGACTCACTGACCTGTGAGGATGCTGCATCCAGCAGATCCTTGGTGGGGAGTAGACAGCTAGCCTCTCCGAGGAAACATATTAGGATGTGGAACACGTCTGCCCAGCGTCCAACAGTCAGCATCAGGACCATCAAACCCCCGAGACGCACCACCACTGCGTTGAGGACGGCCTGGCTGCTAGGCAGACGATGTTGCTCTTCTACAGAACCATGACATTAGAGGACTATTAGGGAGAAATATTTGATTTAAATTTAAACAAACTAAATAAATGTCTTAGATTATCCATAGATGCTGTAGTGATTAGTCAGGTGAATTGAGAAGCACTAAGTGATGCTACTGGCATATCGCTTTGTAAGGGCTTATGTCTTTAAATGTTCCTCACCCTGCATGTACACCACCAACAGCGTATAGCAGATAGTAAGTGGTGTCCAAAACCTAAGGGCTTCTGTTGCAGAGAGGAAATGTTGGTTGATGGTTGAAACAGCAGCCAGCACAGCCACAGAGAAAGTAATGATGATGGTCCTGCACAGCATGGGCAGCAGGGAGCTGCCCGATGTGAGGAGGCTGATGCAAATGCCGCAGTAGCCCTGTGAGCTGTGGAGTTTATACAGAGCTATGACATGGTGCAGCAGGTTTGTGGCCTGCCTAGCCAGAAACCAGCTGAGTGCTGCTGCCAGGAGCAAGCATAGCCAGCGCTGGGCCGCCCCCTCGTGTAGAAAGTGCAAACTGCAGGTTAGGGCACAACCCAGAGAGAACTGGCTTTGAACTAACAGCTGCTGCAGAAATTTCCCCGACTCCTGGGAAAAAAGAGGAGCACGAGTGATGAATGAATCAAAGCAGACAGCGATGGCTGTCGCGAGTCATCCTGACACCATGGAATATAAACACCAACTCAGCAGAGTAAGCCACAGAAAAATCACCCGATACAGCTGAGGCACATACATATATATTTTTATCACATAATTGGTTTCTTACTGGTCCAGCTGTAACCAATCCAGAGACAGCTCGAAGACAAAATTCTAGTACCACCAGTGAGGCCACACGGGAGCCCACTACACACAGTATCCCAGTTACAAAGAGAAACTGAAGCAGCCCAGTAAGTCCAGGTTTTGTCCGTATCGGATGACCGAATGTCTTCTGAGTTGATGTGTCTTCACCATTTTTTTCACTCCATCTCCGAGTTGTAGGGAGGAGAAAAAAAAGTCACATCAAAGACATAAAAATAAACAGTGTGGAAGATGAAATCCCTTTAAAATCAATTATTTTTAAATGAGAAAAGTGTAAATGGGAAATTCTTCAGCAAAACACCACATAAATCTGTACACAAGAGGCAACGTCTCTCACCTCTCCTCCAAGAATAAATGCACTCTCAACAGGGAGCACAGCACAGAGATCCCACATGCACCTACCAGCCCTGCAGGTCAGATAGCCGTGAATTTCCAGCACAGGTAATAACAAACCTCAGACATTTACTCTTTTAAGAAAAGGCCTGCAGCCGTGCTGACCTCAGAGACAACGAAAAGATGAGGAACTCACCTTGGAGTAAACTTTCCAATGGATTTATATCTAGAGTCAGCCACCCTGGTAAGAAGTAGGAAGTTGGAAGAAGCCATGTGATGAAAGATAACATAGTACTACCTCTAGGGAGGAAAATTCACCTTGAATGTCTATAAAAGTAAGCTGCTTTAAGCAACTGCACTCTCAAGATTCATATTTTATGGTTCTAAGATCGCGTTACAGTGTTGTGAAGTATCAGCTCAGCGCTTCTGTTTTCTTTCTGTTGCCCCAGCGTTGTGCTTTGCTCACCCAGAAGCCTGTTCTGTGTCCTGTACCAAAGTTCAACTGAGTGTCGGTGGAGCAGAGGTGCCCTCAGGCCTGAGTCATGGCAAGATAGTGGAGGTTATTGCACCATGGGAAAGACTTTACACTCTCTTTGAAATATAGTAGCAAGCGTTAGCAGAGTTCTGTGGTGATCTGCACGTAACAGCGTGGGATTATTCTCATGGCAATAAACACAAGAAACAGTTGTAGACTTGCAATATTATTAAATGGTGATATTATAATAATATGTGAATAGGAATTAGAGTGTGCACAGTAATTACCTAAAGAGTTATACCAAGTGTGTGGGATGAGGTGTGTAGTGGTAGATTTGATGTTGGGGGAAGATGGAGCTGAAATATAACTGCGAGCACATGTTCAAATGTCACGTTTCTACAAATATTATTTTATTATCTCATCAAGAAACAGCTGTTTGAAGCAAAATATACAGTACTGTGCAAAAGTTTTGAGTCACCTCATGTGTTTATGTTGAAAATGAGAAATTTATTGGAGAAATGCAAAGATACAAAGAAATACAGTGTAACAGTTTGTACAATACAAACCTGACAGTCAGTGTTTGGTATGAACACCTTTATTTTTGAACACTGATCTCTCCTCGACAGCTTTCTTGTCATGTCTTTAAGTAGTTTTCAGGAATAGTTTTCCCGGCTTCTTTAGCGACATTCAGAGCTCTTCTTTGGATGTTGGCTGGCTTTTGTTCTGTTCTCTGTCAACATGATGCCACACTGCTTTATTAATGCTGGGGCCAATCCATGACTGTTAGTGTTCCACTGTTTGTGTGTTATTCAGTGTGTTTATTCAGTTATGCTTTTACTGCATTGGCAGTGTGTTTGGCAATGGCTTTATGGCAATGATCCCAATCAGACACTTTCCAAATGGTAGTGTATGGTGGATCAAAATCAAAATCTGTGTTTCTGTGTTCATAATTTCATCAGTTTTGACAAGACTGGCTAAAAGGTGTCCCTAAATAATGACAGAGCTGCCACTGTGTTGTACAGATGGCTGTTGACATTCACTGTTGTACCTCTCCTCTGACCTCCTCCTTTTGCATTCATAAGTAATGTCATTTCTCTCTGTTTCCTTTCCTTAAGAATGGCTTCCTGACAGCGACTCTTCCACTGAGACCATTTCTTTTGAAGCTTCAGTGAACAGTAGATGGATCAGCTGAAGGGCCAGATGCATCCCTCAGATCTTATGTCAGGTCTTTTTTAAGGACACACTACTCACCATGAATTAGCTTGTTGTTGCAAAAATTACTATTGTATTCCTGCCAAACTGTGTCATCTTTGGTATTTAGACTCAGCGAAAGAAACTGGAACAAATTCCGTGTTTTCGTCACAGTCTTGTAGTAACCAAGTGCCATAAGATACAATGTCTTTAATGCATGCTCAATCATCCAAGTAAGGAAATTGCAAAAAGTTGATTCTGTTCATCTGGACGTAGCGTTTTCAGTGGGAGAAACATTTCGTCACTCATCCAAGTGACTTCTTCGGTCTCAGCTGACTGCAGGTTTCCCCAATCTTATAAACAGTACATTTGCACAAAAACTAAAACTAGCCCACTGAATAAACAATGGGCTGTGAGGTCAGTTCCTTGATCATTAATATGCAAATTCTCATAACCATTGACCAGCAACCACTGATCAAAAACCATTGATCAATGGCCATGAGTACCATTCACAGAGAGTTGGGGAATGGCTGCAATCACAGCACTGTAAGATGGCGAAAGATGTACCCTTAGGCCCCCACCTCAATTCAGAGATGGTCTTTCCCTTTTCTCATAAAGAGCCTAACTGACATAAAGGGCCTACCACTCCCCCCTCACACCACTTAGCCGCTAAGCGGATGGCGCAACACAGAAGAGCTAACTTGTCGGGCCAGGACTGCAGTCTATTCACACCTACAAGCCAGCTGACACCTCTTTCAGTGATTAGGATGTACACATCCTGGACAGGGAGGATCACTGGTTTGAGTGGTTGTTGATCAATGGTCATGACAATTTTCATATTAATGATCAAGGAACTGACCTCACAGCCCATTGTTCATTCAGTGGGCTGGTTTCAGTCATTGTGCAAATGTTCTTTTTATAAGACTGAGGAAACCTGCAGTCAGCTGAGACTGAAGAAGTCATCTGGATGAGTGACGAAAAGTTTCTCCCACTGAAAACGCTGTGTCCAGATGAACGGAGTCAACTTTTTGGGGGCATAAGATACAATGTAACATTGGTTCCTTGCTACATTGTCTGTTATGTGTAGACACAACACAGGTTCATCCCTTGAGTTAGGTGTCTTTTTGGTGCCTTTTTTTAAAATTCCAAGGTCATTGTTAACAAAAACAAATATTTCTCTTAAAATGTTGAGCTACAAGGACTGGACTGGAAAACGAGTGAAAACACAGTCAATATTTAAAGAAAGACTTTGAAAGACCGGCAGAAACCCTGGAGAACTATTGCTCAAGACCAGTTAAAAAATATATGAAAGTCTGGCTCCTTAGAAAGAAAATCTAAAGAAGTACAATAGTGCTTATTATTTTTAGGTTTGTGGGAGATGTATCATGGAAGGAAAGGAGAAATATGCTGCAGGCAAACTCAGTGCCTGTCCATTCAAGTTAATGATGAATGAGCCTCTACCTCTACCTGCAGAATGTCTAAAACAGAGTGAAACAACACTAGTGCAAGTCCCTGCAGATTGCCAATCCAAAGTGTTGGAGTTTTCTACCCCGATTCTTCTTCCTTCCAGTTTCAAGGATCAAATGATTTGAATGTATGTTAACCAGACAGGTTAAGTCAACTTAACAACTTTATTCACATGCAGGATTCTCATGAACTCAACTTCTCAGCGTAAAATATGACACTTCAAGGGAAGTAAAAAAAATCCCCTTGCTTCTTTTGAGGTATTACATTGTATGTACTGTAATAAAAGTAAGTCGCAGGGATCGTTAAATTATGTGGCCCCTGTGTCTGAAACAGTACTGGGGTTGTACTACAGTACTGCATTTCCCCTTTTCAGTGAAGCCAAGGAGTAAACCTGCATGCTGTTGTGTTTAGCCCAAACCATTAAACTCTACAAAATCAACTATCTTTGCTAAGCAGTGCACTATCTGCACAGGCGCTGATGAAACAGGAGACTAACAAACCACATTGAGCTGGCCTTTATCACTGAGAAAGAGTCATTTAACAGGGTCAAAAACAACAGATGGATTAGGAGCAGAGGACTTATGACAGGCTGAGGCACAGCTCTTCGTCTCAGTCGCTGATTTACAAGTGCCGGAGAGCAGAGATTCCTAAGCAGGCTGGTGACTGTTTGTGACTCCTACAGGTGAGCAGAAATTTTGTAAGACTGTGAGGATATGAATGGAATTTGTAATCCTTCAGTCACTGCTTTTTGAACCGGATTATTTTAGTCATGAGCTATGGTTTAGCCCCGGGATATTTGATTGACTTTAAAATACCCTAAAAGTGTTAGTATTTTGTTATGCAGACACAACTGTCCAAACTCGCTGTTTCAGAGCGCAGTGAAGCTCAACACTGAAGCAGTGAGTGAGCAGATCGGCCCCCGAGGCGAAGGAAAACTGTCCAAATGGACTCCAACGGTGCCGGCAGCGTGCAGTACGACCGCTGGAATGAGGACAACATCAACATGAATGTAAAGGCTTCACAGTCCTCACTGCAGAGGTGAGACTTAGCAGATAGCGGCTGGGGTGACACCACACGAGGACTAAATTAAACTGACAAAGGTTAAATGTGTTTAATAAAAATAATCCAGGTTTTATGAGTTTGACATTGACCATACAGTTTAAATCAAGTGTAGGAGAAAGGTTGTAATGTAGTTTTATCCATGTATCCATCTCACTTAAACTTCCTCCACCCCATTTTTTATAGTTTAAATGATATGTAGTTACTTCCTCCAGGGAGCTTATGTTTTTGACAGTGTTTGTATGTCTGTAAATGGGATCGCTCCAAGTTCTGAATGAATTGTGGTATAACTTTGTTTTAAAGGTGTAGAGTGGGATCATGTTAATAATCCATTAAAATTACACTTACATCCACCATAGGTACCAAACCATAGGTACCAAATAAACTTGCCCCCTTTCTTTCCCATTCACAGGATCTGCAACAGCATGTGTGTCGGCAGCACTGGAATAGTAGTAAAAGCAGCAGGAGCCGCAGCTGCACTGGTGGCTGTTTACATCATAGGATAAATGACGGGGTACTACATCCATCGATGCCCGTAGGGGAACCAGGAGGTCAGGAAAGAAAAGAGATTTAAAACACACCAAAAAAGCATAAGCTTCATATGCAGAATGAGCTGTGACTGAATCGGATTTATTGTGATCAGAAAATATACAAATTCATGGTTCATACTGATATTACTGCACATGAAAATGAAGTTATATCATTATATGATGTTATATGAAATGTAAAATATTAATTCATATCCTTCTTCATAATGATACTGGGATAAATTGTACTTGTTTCCTGCTTCGGAGATTCTGTCATAATTATCAGATTTTCCCTTCACTGTCAAAAAATATCAGGCTGTGTTTTTTTGTCCAAACTGATAACTAGAGATAAAATCCTTCGGGCAGGAGATACCTTTGGATCTACTGACTGGTATTTCTGTGGGCTGTAGGAGTCTTAGATCACCTTTAGACTGAGGGTGAGGAACGGTTTAGACAAACATTTGTGAGACATTTGAAGGTCAGCGACTGTGGGGGGGACTTTTCCTGAATCTGGAGCAACTTAGAAGTTAATGGATGACTGAGTAAGTTAAATGTTTCCTACTGCTGGTCGTTCAGTAACACTCAAACTCATCCAGACCTTCTGCGTTTGTTCGATTTCTTCCCAATTGTTCTGAACAACTGCAGCTTCAACAGTTTTGGCTCTCGACTTCCTTTAATACATTTGTATTTAACACATCTACTCCACACACATACTCCAGTACATCACTAAGCAGTAAAGACAAAAGTGATGTTTAAAAAGGTACTTTTTTATTTTTATGCTAAAAAGTGATACATTTTTAAAACTCAACTCAATCTAAGTTATCTCTGTTTTTCATGAAACAACACAACCTCAGTGTTTTCTTAATGAACTGAACTTTAGAGAGCCTGTCGTGTTTTGTGGTATCAGATCGTTTTAATATTTTAAATCTATGAAGTGTTTCTTGGTTTCATATGACACAGTCCTGCAAACGATACAAATTAAGTTTAAGCTTTATGTAAGTTTATTAAGAGTTAAACTGACATGAAAGTTAATGCCTATGAATCATAGTGCAAACAATACCAACCATTTACATTTAAAAGCACTGTAAATATGTTAATGTGGTATTCTAGCCATTGTTATGAAGACCATAAGTGATCTGCTGTCAGACAGGAAAACACATCTTCTTGTGCCAGAACTACTTTGTACAACACTTCATGTAGCTAATCGGTCTCTGTGGTATTTAGACCTCCTGTGCATCATTTCCCAAATGGCAGATTGTCTTTGTACAGCCGAGCTGTCGGCTTTCAAACTGTTTTTCCCATTTTCCTTATGTTAGTTTATTTCTCGCACATTATTGGTTCCTGTTAGATTTCCTCCTGTAGCACTTGGTTTGTTTTGCCCCCTGGTGGAATTAACCACCTGTTTGTATGACTTCAACTTGTTAAAAGATTCAGATTTCAGATGTTACTCTTCCTCCTGTCATGTGTTTGGGTCCTTGAATTCTTATACCAAGACCTTCATTTACAGTACAGCTTCTTTCTTTTTACAGTTTAATGAACTTTCACATATTAAAACAAACTTCTGTGAACGAAAAAAAAAAAAAATCAAATGCTCCATTAAAACTTTCTATTTGCCATCCAACAATAGAAGAGAATACTACCACTGGTTGCAAATGCACACACCGAAATCCTTTAACTTCACAGAAACTCCAGGAAGGCTTTCCTGACAGATGCTGCTGTAACACCATGCAAGAAACTGCTCGGCAGGACATTACAGAGAGTTAAGACACCGTACAATAAACAGAGTGAGACAGACTGACAGATGACCTCCATGTGGAGTTATAAGGACAGACTCTCTGTGGGAGTTTCAGCAAATAAGTCTGCCTACAAAGAAACAGAGTAATATTTTTGCACTAACAATAAAACTGTTATCTCAGTTTACAGACTGGTGTTAATGGTACACATTACACTGGTTTCCTGATTTCCTTTGAATTTCATAGAGTTACAAGGACATTTCAATCCGGTTACCCTAAAAATCTCCATTCAAAAAACAACAAAACACATTACGTATCAGCAAGGATGCACAGCTATACTGACCACATTCATGACAATATCAGACTTGTTGACTGCTATCAGCAAATAGGATGATATTTAGCAGTGGAGTGTGATAAAGAGCTGAAAGACTTTCCTGGCACATAATGGGAAATAAATAAAAAAATATATAAATTTTAACCAACGGCCCAGGATTTCACAAACAGAACCATAATCACGTATTTATGTGGAATGAGAAAATGGCCCATGCTGATGATAGAGGACTTCTATCAACCCAGTGTGCGAGTCCAACCTTTAACGCCGCCAGAAGCAAAGTTAATGGACCTCATAAAAATACATTTCACAGGGAACATCACTCTCTCCCCATGTGTTCCCCAACAACTCATCAATTCAGCACTGATAGGCTGTGTTGAAGATTCTGCCTGGGATTCCCTGGTGTCACAGATGATCTCCTGCAGCATGGCTTCTGCTAAGAAAGCATCTATGTTTTCTGGGCTCTCTCTTCCACATACAGCTGCATCTGTTAAAGGCAAACAACCAAACAATGTGGACATGCGGCTGACAACAATTCACCATTAATGAATCAGTGAAAGGGATGCTTCTGCTTACCTTTACTATATCAGAAGTCATAGTCTTTAGTGGAATGAGTCTAGGCTCCTGCATGTGGACTTCTTGCTCATCAGCGACTATCCATGGAAAATCCTGCAGAGGCAAACGCATTAATGTGACCAACACATGTAAACAACAATTCTGTGTTTCTGTGTAAGTGCATTTAAACACCTCACCTTGATTACTTGAACCTTCTCCATATTGCGAGTAGCAGCATCTCTGGTATGTACTAGTACTGTAAACGAACACCCTGTGACAAAAAAAAAAGTAAAACAGTTCAATCAGTCAAATCTATGAGCCCATACCGCTTTGTGTGCAACATAATGTCACATTTCTCTGGACTTCCAGTTTAATTAGCATAGATTTCTGACAAAGACTTGATTATTCCATCAATTAATCTGATAAGAAATATTTTTGTCTTAATAATTAGCAATAATAAATATAGAAAACTCTACAGGTATTTCAAAATGAAACCCCAATTGGTTTCCATTTTAGAAATGGAATGTTTTAAATTTTAACTGCATATAACACCTGTCGAAAAACAAACAAACAAAACTAAACCTTTGACTATATTTATGTGTCATGTTAAAATATAGGTTTTTTAAAGAAAATGTTATCTAAAATTAGGGCTGCTCGATTATGGCAAAAATGATAATCACGATTATTTTCACTGAAATTGAGATCTCGATTATTTGACGATATTTATTTAACAATAACAATGTATTGAATAATGGCTTTAAAGATTGTCAAAAAATAATATAAAATAGTGTGCAAATACTGATTACAGTGCAAATGTTTGCAATATAAAAAATAAATGAAAAATGTAAACATCTATGTTTAGTGAACTTCAAAATACTGCACAATATTTGATCCACGTCTGACTCCGCGAACCCATAATGTTTCCACCAATGTTTCCTCTAATTTTTCATATGTCTGAGCGAACACACAAACTCCCTGAGCGATCCCTTGGACCACTGTGAGCGACATCAGAAGTGTGCACCGTGGTCACGCCAGCATCTAATCCTTCCAAGTTACATGGTTTATTAAAATAATCAAATTACAGCATTTACATTTATGTTAGACTACTTTTAATTAACTGCTTTAGCCCACTTACAATGAAAATGTAAAAAATCCTGTTCATGACCTGTGTAGTATGTTAACACTATTGGAAGTAAAAATAACTTGAACTCCAATTTTGAAAACACAACTTTCTTTCTTTCTTTTTTTCCACAAAGCTCTGACTTGTATTATGAGTATGAGTCTGTGGTCTGGGAGAGAGTCCTATAACTCTCTGTCTGTAAAATACAGTATATAATGACCAATGTTGGGCAATTAATTATATAGTTACTACTTCAAAAACACTAACTCAGTTTGGCAAACAACAAAGTTTTTTGCAGCTATTTTTTTTTTTTTTTAAATGCAGCCAAGGCGTTTTTTTAAATAAACATTTCAAACTATTTACAGAACAATCAGCTGTTCTGCATCAAATCTGATGCCACACAAATTATTTGTGCCACTCCAAAAAATAATTTCTGTCCACTACGAGATAAAGGAGAACAACAGCCTGATACCTGCAGGCCTGACAACAGGAGATGTATCACTCCTGTAACACCTGTAACATTCAGCAGCCGCCTCATTGTTCTGACACACACAACAAAACTATTGACTACACTACACACTAACTACACAAGATTTGCTCTTAACGTCGCAAATCTCTCACATATCAAAGCACCGCCGTCACTCCTAAAACTTCCCCCCGTTTCTTAACAACTAGATGCCACGTTGCCATATCATTTTTTGATTGGTCGACACGGTACTTTTTTCGACCAATAGGAAAGGGTGGGGGGTTTTTTGGTTTTGTTTTTGCTCACAGGCGGAGAGTGCTTTCCAGCGTGTTCCTTATAAAACGCCGTTTTTACCGTTTCTTCCCGCAGTAAATATAAATAACGACAGTATTCAGGAAGAAAACCAAACATTGCAAATATTTTTATCATAACTCTGGTTTTACGTGGCCTCTCAACACAATTTAAAAACTGGTATAAAGTCCACACTTTTTCCGTCAATTGTTCCGTCTGTCCTGCTCACATCTCCAATGGTTGTACACGTTGTCATTAATGTGGCTTCACTGCACATCAGCCACGCCGCTTTGCCAGCTAAAACACCGGTGTCGGCACATAAGGACGCTGTCATAGCCTGTCAACAACGTTGATTGGCTGCGTATATACGAATGTGAATCGCATTATTGGCTGGACTATAGGATAAGGTGGCATCGTTCTAATCCCATACAGGAGCAGCCAGTCACTTACTGACTAACACTGCAAAACAGAATTGTTAAAGTTTTAATTTTAATTTCAATTCAGGTTAGATTTTTTTTGTGCGCAACGCAGATTTTCTGTGCGCAGAGGCCGTGCCAGCAGTGCGCAATTGCGCACGTGCGCAGCGTAGAGGGAACATTGGTTTCCACACCACTGAAGTCGTTTTACCGCTCTTTTCAACCAACGGCATTCTTTCTTCAGCAGCCATTATCCTCTCCTCTCCAAATAACTTCTGCTTAGCTTTCCGAGCTTCCCTCGGGTCCTCTTAATTGTTGTGACGCGTGTTCGAAACGCAGAGAGGTGCGCTCGCTTTGCCACACGGAGCAGCGCGAGAGTAAAGCACGAGGGAGGTGCTAGTAATCGGCTCAGTCATTTTTAATGATCGTTGAAAACCCAGATCGTAAAGGAGATTAAAATTCGATTAATTGAGCAGCCCTATCTAAAATCCAAAAATATATAAATAATCTCAAGTACAGTCAAAGGGCAAAGTCAAGTAAAATAAGATATATATACACAATCTAAACTAAGACATAAAAACTGACCTTTACTCTGTCCTCTTGGAAGGCTTTCTAACAATAAGAGTTCTGACAGTGTTTTCTCTCCCGGATGAGGTAGATTTGTGTGTGTTCATGTTTAATTGTGCAAGTGAATGAGTGAGTTTGTGTCTGTAAGCCTTTAAAGGAGTATGTGGTGTTTGCAATGAAGAAAAGCAAGCACAGACTTCAATAAATGTACATCATTTACTAATGAGTAAATCAATTTATGGACCTCCTGTCTTTCAAAGGTGAACACAAATATTTACCCCGGTAATGTAGAGCATCCTCTTAAGCTGCTTAGGCAAGACTTTGTGCTGAATCATGTGACTTAAAGCAAATCACTCAAAGATCTTTCCAAAACTTTTGGCGAGTATAAAAAGTTATAAGTGTTGGATTGTGTGTCCACAGGTGTTTGTACTTTGCGTCACAATAAAATGACGGTAAAAGGCTCCGCCCACTTACTATCCATGTCTCACCATGCAACGACTTTGTGAATGGACTGGAGAAGTGTAGTGGAAGAGTCCTCCGTCAGAAATAAGATATGTGTGTTGACTTTTTATTCTCCCTCAAAAATATTATGCCATAACGCTGCACAGAGCAGCTCTGCTAACAGGTTATGAGCTCAGAGTAGCAGTAAAGAGATCCTGTAACTACCAAAGGAAGGGCAGCGTTTCCTGAAACCGCAAGTTACCGGCAGGTGTTAAAAGTTTGGCACGATTGAGTGAGTAAGCGTTTTTGTGCATCATGAGCAGACGCACGGCAGAGTCGGGCAGTCGATATTCCCGTTTGCAATTTGATGGAGATGAAAGGAAATATGAGATATGGGAAACGAAGTTCCTTGGTCATCTCAGACTACAAGGTTTGAAAGATGTCATCTTAAAGGCTGAGGGTGATGAAGAAGCCGATGGTGAAGATGATGACAAAAATGCAGAAGCATATGCAGAGTTGATACAATTTCTGGATGACAAAAGTTTATCGTTAGTTATGAGAGATGCAGTTGATGACGGACGGAAAGCCCTAAAAATTTTGAGAGAGGTCATTATGCAGGAGTGGGCAGGCCAAGGATCATAAGTCTGTACACCGAACTCACTTCTCTCACAAATGAAAAGAATGAAAGTGTGACGGACTATATTATCCGAGCAGAAGCAATTATCACAGCGTTAAAAATGCGGGTGAGTCACTAACTGATGGACTTCTGATCGCAATGATAATGAAAGGTCTACCAGAGACGTTTAAACCCCTGATTGTGCACGTTACACAGAGTGAAGCAAAATCACATTTTCAGAGTTTAAAGTAAAACTCAGAAGTTATGAAGAAACCGAGAGAATGCGTGCGGCTGTAACTGATGACAACGTAATGAGGACAAAAGTGCAATCAGACCAGGATTCTACTTCATGGCGAGCAGATGACCGAAGATCAAAGGATAATGAGATTGTGTGTTTTAAATGTGGACAAAGGGACACACTGCAAGAACGTGCCGATCCAGAGTATGGTGCAGTTTTTGCCGGAGTAGTACACACAAAGATGCGACCTGTAGAAGGAAGCTAAGACGGGATGAAGCGAGAGGGTCGTGGAGAAGGACTACGCGTTCAAGACGGGCTCCAAACCCCAGAGGGTCCCGGACGGCGGCCAAGAGATGCTGAATAACCAGCTACTGGTGGATACGGGAGCGACGTCACATATCTTCACGAAGATCGAGAGTTTTAAGACTTTTGATGACACTTTTCGACCCGAGGCTCATTGTGTAGAGTTGGCTGACGGAAGGCGGAGCAGAGGAGCTGCAAAGCGGCGAGGAGATGCTGAGATAAGTATGATTGACAGTAAAGGACGCAGCCACAAGGTAACATTGAAACAAGCACTCTACATTCCATCGTTCCCACAGGACATTTTGTCAGTAAAAGCAGCTACTAGTAACGGAGCCACTGTGGTTTTCAAACACGGGGACAGTTTTCTTAAACATGTTGATGGAACAAAATTCCTATATATGAACACAAGAGACTGTTCTTTATAAACACTGTGCAAGAGTTTGAAGATAAATGTAATGGATGTTTTGATATGCAAACGTGGCATGAAATCCTAGGACACTGTAATTATGAGGATGTTCAAAATCTGCAAAATGTCGTTGATGGAATGGAAATTAAGGGTAAAATCAACAAAAATATGCAATGTGAAGCCTGTATACAAGGGAAGTTTACTCAAACTAGGAACCGAGAACCGATGAGAAGGCCAGGGCAGCATTAGAGTTGGTGCATACGGATTTAGCTGGTCCGATTACGCCAAACTCTAAAGAAGGGTTTAAGTTTGTTTTGTCGTTTGTTGATGATTATTCAGGTGCAACATTTGTATATAATCTGAAACACAAAAGTGATACAACTCAAGCAACTGAAAGATTTATTGCAGATGTGGCGTCATATGGGAAAATCAAGTGCATTCGTTCTGATAATGGAACTGAATTTACAAGCAGACAGTTCAGAGATTTATTAAGTAGACACGGCATTAGGCAGGAAACTTCGGCGCCATATTCGCCTCATCAAAACGGAACAGCAGAGAGGAACTGGCGTACACTTTTTGACATGGCGAGATGCATGTTAGTTGAGAGCGAATTGCCAAAGTCTTTATGGCCATATGCAGTACAAACCGCGGGAGTGATTAGGAACCGATGTTTTAACAAACGCACAGGTCAGACAGCGTATAAGATGTTAACTGGAAAAAGACCTGATCTTTCTAGAATGAAAAATTCGGATCATTGTGCTATGCTTATAAACAAAATAGGGAAAGCTGGATCCAAGATGTGACAAAGGTGTTTTCTTGGGATATGACAAAAATAGTCCAGCATATTTGATCTATTTCCCAAAAACCGGAAGGTTGAAAAGCACAGATTGATAAAAATATTAAATCCCGCGACAATGGATCAACAAACACAGAGTGATCAGATGTATGAAGATGAGGTTTATGAATCCAGAAAAGATGGTGAACCCAAACAGACGAAAGGATGAGGACATTCCAGATGGTAGTGAAAGCAGTCAAACTGAGTCCGAGGTTAAAACTGAGGATAAAGTAGATGCTGGAGCTACACGTTATCCATCCAGAATCAGAAAGAGACCTGATTATTTGAGTGATTATATCACGGATGTGAAAGAGTGTGAAAATGAACAGATGCAAACCAGTGTTGATTATTGCTACAGATTGTTGTGTGAAATACCCACATCATTTAGCGAAGCTATTGTGTCAAGTGAGTCAAAAGAATGGGAAAAAGTGATGAATGAAGAAATTCAATCCCTTAAGGAGAATGACACATTTACTTTAACCACTTTACCAGAGGGTAAGAAAGCAGTGGGGGTAAATGGGTTTATGCCGTTAAAAAGAACTCAGACGGATCAGACAGATATAAAGCTCGATTTGTGGCTAAAGGTTTTAGTCAAACAAAAGGAGTTGATTATGAGGAGACTTTTTCACCGACTGCTAATTTATCGAGTGTGAGAGTTTTGATGCAGAAAGTGGTTCAGGATGATATGTTGGTTCACCAGATGGATGTAAAACCCGCCTATCTACATGCACCAATAAATGAAGAAATATATATACAACAACCAGAAGGTTTTGAGACAGAATCAAGTGAGACTAATAAACTGGTGTACAGACTAAAGAAATCACTTTATGGGCTGAAGCAATCGGGTCGTAACTGGAACCAAACCTTACATGACTATTTAAGCAGTTGTGGATTTAGACAAAATATTGCTGATCATTGTGTGTATTCAAAAGAAACTGAAAGTGAAAAAGTAATCATCATAGTGTGGGTGGATGATTTACTCATTGCAGCTAACAATGAAAATGTGCTTTCAGGTGTGAAAGAAATGCTCTCTTCTAAATTCCAAATGAAAGATCTGGGGAAACTTAACCATTTTCTAGGAATAGATTTTCTTCAAGAAAAGAATGTGTCAAATGTCACAGAAAATATATATTGAGAACATTTTAAAAGATTTAACATGCAAAACTGTAAGCCAAGGTTAACACCCTGTGAACAGAAATGGACTCATTCTGATAAATTCGAGACATTACCAGATGTGAGGAGATATCGTGAAGCGGTAGGATGTCTTATTTATCTGAGCTATTGTACGCGACCTGATTTAAGCTATGTTGTCAGCAAACTGTCACAACACTTCAATGCGCCAACTGTTGATGATTGGACAGCAGTGAAACATGTTCTGAGGTATCTAAAAGGACTGTGTTTTAGGAAATGTTCAAGTGGAAAACTAGGTCTACGAGCATACAGTGATGCAGATTGGGCATCCGATGTTTCTGATAGACGCAGTATGACAGGTTATTGTGTAAGCCTAAATGAAAATGGTCCTTTGATATCATGGAAAACCAAAAAGCAGACAACTACAGCACTATCAACTTGTGAAGCCGAATACATGGCATTAGCAGCAACAATTCAGGAATGTATGTATTTGACTTATTTGATTCAAGATCTTGATGAGTTTGAGTATGAAATACCTATGATATTGGAGGACAATCAGGGAACAATCGCTTTGTCAAAAAATCCAGTGAACAGACAAAGATGTAAACATATTGATGTGAAATATCATTTTATAAGGTCAGCTGTACATGAAAGGAAAGTGCTCATTGATTACTGTCCAACTGAGTCAATGGTAGCAGATATGATGACGAAACCAGTTTCAAAGTCTAAGTTAGACAAATTCTCTGCATTTGTGTTTGGAATGTAAGATGTTTTTTCCGAGGACTGTTTTTCCCAACCTGTGTACAAGTGGGGTGTTGGATTGTGTGTCCACAGGTGTTTGTACTTTGCGTCACAATAAAATGACGGTAAAAGGCTCCGCCCACTTACTATCCATGTCTCACCATGCAACGACTTTGTGAATGGACTGGAGAAGTGTAGTGGAAGAGTCCTCCGTCAGAAATAAGATATGTGTGTTGACTTTTTATTCTCCCTCAAAAATATTATGCCATAACGCTGCACAGAGCAGCTCTGCTAACAATAAGCATGTATGTAATTGTCTTCTCTTCCAGTGATCCACGGTGACATTACCTGGTGGATTACTATTTAAAACAGCATCACACACGCTGATCTTCAGGATGAACGCCCTCAGCAGCTGCTCCACATGTGACAGCAACGTGTCTGAGCTGTGAAAACACAAACAACAGTCAGTGACCAGTCTCACCCTAAAAATGTATTTTAATGTAAGGATGCTTTTTTTAGTTAACATTCAAATGTGGAGGACAACCTGATAGAGAGCAAGGGTGGCTGGGAAATCTCAAAAACAAATCTCTCTACTGGATGATGCTCTTTGTCCATGATGACCACAACCACCTTCTCTGCATCGTTCTAAGAGGCGAATGGAGGATATCAGAGCTTATGAGGAGAAATGAGATGACACTTTGTGTGACACTGACCCGTCACTTTCAGGATATAGCTTACCTTCTCAATGAGTGGCTTTATACAGTGTAGTGTATCTTGGATATACTGATTCAGCTCTGGGTGACATGACATCTGGAATAAAACACACCAACAGAAGTCCTGTATTAGAGAAACTAATATGCACACACCTAACAGCTGCAAACAAATAGTAATAACACATAAACCAGTACCTGCACAGGTACGTTGTACTTCTTTCGCTTCTGAAATATCCCAGAGGGATAAACCTCACGGACATACAGGATGAGATGAATAGCGACCTCCAGGAATTCACACAGAATGTCAGCAACCACTGGAAAACATGCGAACAATAAAACCTCTCATGTTCTTGCTAATGTGACAAAGTCCCGCCAAACCCAATGCAAACATTCAGCAATAAAGCGTCGCCTACTTAGCTCACTTTATTTACAGTAAAACCGAGGCAGACAGTGACAGGTGAGGTGACAGCATGGTTTATGCTGATCCCATATGCCCATGACTTTACAAGGAGGACAACTATATTGGAAAAGTAACAGTACAGTACTCTCTCCGAACTAAAGACCACACCTGGTACATAGATTCATTTAATGGCCTTACCTTGCCCAAAATTGAGATCTTGCCTCGTTAGAGTTGTCATGTTTTGCTCCCCCAGTTCAGCAAAAATAAATTTAGACGCTTAATTTTCTGTACGACTTGCTAACTCGTGTAAAGCAGCAGTCTTGCTGGTCCTCGTAGTGATTTTAATGGTTCGATAAGACGTTTTTTGTCGCTGCTGTACCTGACAACCGAAGAGATAAGAAGTTCAGTTTTTACTGAATTTTGCACGTGTTTAAAAAAAATGTAAGGGTCCACTGTAAGACAGCCCGGAGACATTAGCAACCTGCCGACCCGAACCGCGGCATTTTTTTTCGGTACGTGAAGCTGCGTCGCCCGCCGCGGTGACGTCACTAGTTGTTTACAATTGCGTACTCTGCCGTCCACTTGTGATGACGTTGCTTGGAAAGTTGGTTTAATATGTAGTTTCCAGCTTTTGGGGTTTTGATTTTTGTTTTTGTTTTTTGCTCTTTTCTTAAATAACAATTATTTAAAAAGTAATAATAATAATACGACTTTGGCGAAAAACACAGAAATTTATTATAATTAATAATAGCCTTGATTTCACTAAATATTTGAGCTCACTCATTTGTTTTTAGATAATTACCAATTATAAGATAATATTCTTTTAAAAGTTGGTTTTAATTTTTTAGTTATGGTTTTATACTTGCTATGACAGTTTCATGGATGAAAATATCCTTAATTATCAGCCTTGCCGAATGCAGGTAATCTGTCTCCTCGGCACGGTTATGCCATCACGAGGTGTCCCATTGCTCAAAATATGAAAACACACCAATTACGCATGAAACATATTAAATTAAAATATAAGTAAATCATATGCAGCCTAACTAAGGGTGACTAATTTTATACCTGGTTATTTAGACTAACTTACATCAACAGTCCTCTCTGTTGCACATTTAACCTCCTAAGACCCGAACTCTTCCACAACATGCATTTTTAATTTCTCTTTGATATTTGGGCATATTGGGGCCCAATGAATGTAAAAACGAAGAATTACCAGATTTTTTTTTTTACCTTATTTTTGTTTTTAAGAAAAATGAGAGCCACAAATGAGGATATTCATTTAAAATTATGATAGAACAGTACCAGTATAATGTCCTCGTAAGTGGATATCAGGCCCATGTAGAGCAAAATTGAATATTTTGGTCTAAATAACCCAAAATGTGATGTCCACATATGTGGACGGCAGGTCCTAGGAGGTCAAAGCGGTCTTGGGAAGCGGCCAAATCCTCATGCGACACAAGTGGACTTTTATGTCCATGGACTTGAGACTCTTTGACCGCAGAGCGAAGAATGACTTGAGTGTGTCACCAAATTTGTTCGTAGGATGTTACAGCTATAAAGGTAGGCAAGGTGCTGTTTTGTTTTTATTTTCTAGAACTGGATATTAAAAAACACCACGCAAAGAAAAAAAACAGAACTGGAAAGTGAACTGTCCTCCTGAACACGCTATTGCATTTTAACCAATCTTCAAAGATTAAACCTGGCTAAATTATAATAAGATTTGGTTACCATTTATTGTTTTGACAACCCTCAAAACAATCTTTTGTGTTCACTGAAGCACAATAACAGTTTATGTTTATCAGATCATCGGAAATACCAATAGATTGTGAGGAGTGTGTGTGAAATGCCTTACTGCCTTAACTCAGGCCAGACCAGGCACGTGCAGAGGGGGGGGGGCTGGAGGGGCTTGAGCACTCGCCCCTTTCCTGATGGGTGCCCAGAGTGCCCTTTTGTTGGGCAACTTTTTAAAAAAAAATTATTTATTTTTTTAATGTGTGTGCGTGCGGAGTCCTGTCTGTGCCCCTCAACAATAATATTTAACTATTAATCACAGTTTTGCTAAATAAAAGGATCTGGCTTGCATCAGTCACATGATTACTATTAACCAATGATCGCCAGCACGTTCTGCCGTCAAGGGCGATCATTGGTTAATAGTAATCATGTGACTGATGCAAGCCAGATCCTTTTATTTAGCAAAACTGTGATTAATAGTTAAATATTATTGTTGAGGGGCACAGACAGGACTCCGCACGCACACACACATTAAAAAAATAAATAAATTTTTTTTTAAAAAGTTGCCCAACAAAAGGGCACTCTGGGCACCCATCAGGAAAGGGGCGAGTGCTCAAGCCCCTCCAGTCCCCCCCCTCTGCACGTGCCTGGCGCTGGTTACGAGCCGGGAACGAGCTCATAAAGTGCACGCGCATTTTTTGCGGTCCGGAGCTGTAGGAGAAACACAAATTACCTCAGACACACAGACTGATGCGACAAAACCAGTAAGTAGGTGTACAGCATACACTGTAGTCTACAGCACACAGGAGTATTAGCTTATCACGTACACGTTGGTAAGCTGTCTTGTTGCAACTGACGAACTGAAACAAAAGAGCGTGCTGTGTGTGTAACAGTGCGACAAACCTGTCCTTTTATTAACTGCACAAGTAGTGCTGGTCATAGCTGCTGGCTCACTGGGTGAGGCTGTCATGGGTCTGTAGCTCTGTCCACCGTTTTAGGGAACATATTTAGTTTTAAAGTAAGTTACAGGGCTTTTCCTGCCTTTCTGGAGGGATTATATTTCACTTAAAACGATCTAATATGCATGTCCACATAATAATGGATTATTATAATTATAATATTTAAAAAACATACGCTGTATTTTAAAGAACATACATTAAGACACAGATTACTTTAGATTTATATTTTAAAATGCTGATTTTACAGCAGTAAAATTATTGTATCAATACAGTTTAAAAATGTAATAAGCTTTCTCGCTGCACAGAGTGGATAGTGAAACAAATGGAATCATCATAAATACATTATTTCATATTTGTTACTTTTTCCCCCTCATTGCTTTATTATTGTAGCTCTAGTAATAAATAATAAGGGAAGGATTCTGGATCAGCTCCATGATGCCCACAGTATATACAGTATTCTGAAGGTCTAAAATGTCCCTGTGCGTGCATGTGTGTGTTTTATTTATATGGATTTTTTTTAAATTAGTACTCATGATATAACATTGTCCAGACATGGCTGGTAAGGACATGAGGAGGAAACAGTAGGAGCTGTGTGAGGATACTAAAGGCAGTGGATCCCTCAGCAGCTGGATTACAAAGAGCACAGGTAACATTAACACATGTACCAGTTGTTGGAGAGGTATTCCAGTATAAAAATAATAATAAGCACAACTGAAATGTTTTGCTTCTATAACATTTTTCTGTCATCATTTTATTATAAAGTGCAAGAATTGTTAAGTGTGGATAATTAAATTATAGTTTATTGCAAAAGCAAGTTGTGCCTTGTTCTCAGATAGACAGCAAGTGGAGAGTGTTATATGAGATGAGGGGATGGAAGGAAGAAGAGAAGCAGAGTGATTCACAGGCAGAGCCGAGTTTATTTCTCACAGTTTTTTGTTGCCTTATGGTTCCAAGCGCATTTTGTTATGTTCTTTGCATTTTGTTATTATCTCACGACACTTGTTTAATCAGCTACCATCTCTCCTATGAACTTTTTAATGTGTACAGTCTCAGATCAACACAGCCCTGCCCTCCAGCACTATCAGCAGCAGGAGCAGCAGAAACCCCTCAACAGCAACATTGTACCCATCAGGTAAAACATAGGCTACGTTTGCTTTGCCTTGTCGCCACCTCACAACAGTGATATAGTATGATGCGATCCCATATTAGATTCTTGATGAATGTGTGTTGTTGTTATTCAGCCTGGTTCGATGTGCCCCTTTTTAACTTTGAGCACCCGCCCCTATAAACGTCTCTGCACGGCCCTGGGCCAGACTGCATATGTTTGTGCTCTCAAGAAAATTCATGTTCTGAGCCATGAAAAAAAAATTGAAGTTGTGGGATTTTCACCTTGGACTTTGATTATGATACAACCCTATAGAATACTATTTCTAAAAGAAGTCACACATTAACCTCTTTGACTGCCAGACCAATCAGTTTGAGTTATGACAGCTGCATCTTTATGTTTTATCTTTATGAGATCTGAAACACTGTGGTTTTCTTGCAGAGTTGAAACTGTAAGAGTCATGCCTCTCTGGGAGTTCTTAGCTGGGAGCATTTCAGGTAGGAAAACCCTGTTTTTAAGAGAACAACAGAAAATGTAACACAGAGTAGTAATTGTCTGAATGTGGAGAAATAAAATGTTGTTGGTTGTTGTAGGTGCACTGGGACTTGGAGTAGGATATCCGTTAGACACTGTGAAGGTTGCATGACACTTTGAAACCAGTACATATGACTTAATTGTTTTTTATTTTTAATTATTTCACATGTCTTCTTACATTTGTAGGTACGTCTCCAAGCCCAGTCTGTGTATAAAGGGATATTTCACTGTGTGATTAAAACATATTCTCATGAAGGGGTGGGTATCACATTTCTCCTACATTGTTTTGCAAGAAATAATGATGTAATGTAGTGTGATGCTCCACTAGGATAAGACAGCACTGATCTTTTATGCTTTAATCACATCAGCTCCATGGATTCTTTAAAGGCATGGCATTTCCTGTGCTGACCACTGGCATCACCAACTCCCTTGTCTTTGGCTGTTACAGTAATGCTTTAGGTTACCTCACTAAGTCTCAGCGCAGTCGAGGCAAACCGGCCTCTGCTGCACAGGTCTTCACTGCTGGCTGCTTCTCAGGCCTGGTGCAGGTAAGATCACCTGATGTTCTCTGGCTGCACATGTCACTGCCATGACAAGTGTGTATGCACAACGCTTCATCTATCAGAGCTGCGGGAGACCACACATGTTGTAAAAATCACTGCCCACACCATCATTCTAGCTGCAAGCCACGAGAGACAAACATACCTACAGTAGAAACAACACCAAGTCCGTTTGAAGTACTTTATCAGGCGTTACTGCGTCAGTGTGACTGCACTAGGACAGACTTTGGCAGTGTTACATAACACTGCAGTTATGTAAAATATGCTATATTTTCAAATGTACTGGATCACCTTTACATTACACCTATAGCAGCTGCTGAACCACAGAAACCAAACCCACAAAGCTTCCATACACAGTTTTTTGTGCTGATGTTAAAGCCAGATGAGGTTTGGAGCGCTGCTGTTATTGAGTCAGAGTGTGGCAACTTCTACACACTCTTTCCTAAATGCTTCCACTCTGGATTAATAACACTTACAGCTGATCGTGGAATATCTAGGCGGGAAGAAATTTCAGACTTGTTGCAGTGGTGGCATCCTCTACAGTACCATGCACAAATTCAGAGGGACTGAAATCAACTGGAATTTAACCATTTAAAGCTGCGGCCCAACACTTTTTTTCTTTATATCTTTTAAACTATAGTAACAAAACTTTGCATGCAGGTTAGAACAAAAACAGTCAGCTATGCATCTGAAGAAGGGAAGTAGGCTAGTAATAAACTAATAAAAGTACATTTTCAGGAAATATTGTGCAAATACCATTTTTGACATATTAGGACATTTAAAAAAATCTTTTCATTAGCAAGTCTTAAAATGAGTTAAATGGAACTTCAGAACAACAGCACATGACATATTACACTGTGTCATCATTTATCCAACAGAAATAAAGCCAAAGCAGAAGTAGCAACAACAAGATGTGAGCATTTTCTGTATGACTTCGGATGATTGTGATTCTCACATCACTGTGGAGGCGTGGCCAGCTCTTCTTTACAAGGTTGTTTCAGTTCATTGAGGTTTGCAGAAATTCATTCATGCGGATCTCTGGCTTGGACTTTGGACAAAAGCTTGATTTTTTTGTTGTTGTTTTTCCGCAGCCATTCTGTTGTAGATTTGCTGCTGTGCTTGGGATCGTTGTCTTGTTGCATGACTCAGTTTGGGCCAGGCTTTAACTGTAACACAGAGCTCCTCACATTTGACTCTAGATTATTTTGGTATAAAGAGAAAGAAGTTCATGATCGACTTATTGTGTAAGATCCTCAGTCCTTGTGGCTGAAAAACCAGCCCAAATCATCTGTGCTGACAGCTGGTATGAGGTCTCTGTGCTCATGTGTGTTTGTCTTCCTCATTAAACATTGTGTTGTGCATCATAGCTAAATATCTCCACGCTGGTCTCCTCTGAGAGGTGCTCACACTCGCCGGTGATCATTAATCAAAGGCATCTGGTTATCAGCACATGGCTACCTACTTACACTGTTAACTCATACAGAGTGGGTAAAAGTGTATTTTACTTTCCACACACAGTTTACTTACTGTGTGTGTGTTTTTTAATTTTGTTAAATAAATAATGACAAAATGTAATATCTCATGTCTTGTCGTTCAGCTGAGGTTGTATTTACCTCATTGACATTTTCTAAAGACTAGATGACACTCCTTCATATCCAACAT
This sequence comes from Oreochromis aureus, assembly GCF_013358895.1. Classification (NCBI taxonomy): domain Eukaryota; kingdom Metazoa; phylum Chordata; class Actinopteri; order Cichliformes; family Cichlidae; genus Oreochromis; species Oreochromis aureus. The sequence continues at coordinate 27,516,570 of NC_052961.1, read as the reverse complement.
GCTTTTCAGGAGGAAATTAAAAAACATTCTTAAACAAAATAACACAATATAAAAACGACGAAACATAAAAAGTGGCCAGTTTTATTTTTCTACAAGTTAAAGATTATTAAAACACACAGAAGAGCTGAAAACAGCAGTGTTAGGTGGTGTAATTCTGTAGAGAACAAAAGAAAATTAAAAAGGAAAAACAAACAAATAGACAAAAAACTGCATTAAACAATTAAAGCTGGTGCTCTTGCCAAAGTAAAAGTTGAAACAGCAGGATTATCACTGCTTTCACAGAAATTCAGGTTTTGTTCATGCAATGTTACATCTGACCACCAGGGGGCCTCCGAGTGTTCACTGACTGCAGCTCACAATCAGATAATCAGATAAGAGATTTAGGGAAATGAAAAACCAGTTCGTGTTTCATAACTGAGATTCATTTACTCTGCAGACCATGACTGGGCTTTACGCTACTTTAATCTTCTCCTCTAAAAAAACCTGATGCACCAAGTAATATGGATCTGTTAACAGTACTTCTACTTGAATACAGACTTTCAGCAGTAGTTGTGTATTTTATGTTGCACCAGCCACACTGGACTATTTTATTTCCAGGGATGAAAACACATTAAAAACCATTAAGAAGTTGTTTTTCTTTGTTTTTGGTGGACTGACTCTTTGAGGCAATCTGTTTTCAGGTGTTGGTTTGTGCACCCATTGACCTGGTCAAGGTGCGTCTGCAGGGTCAATCGACGTCAGCACGATATCGCGGACCCGTGCACTGCGTCGCCGTCATCCTGAGGGAGGAGGGGCTCAGGGGTCTGTACAGAGGAGGCCTGGCCCTCACTCTGAGGGACGTCCCCTGCTATGGGCTCTACTTCTTACCTTACGAGGTCACTCGTAAGGTTCTCACTCAAGATGGCAAAGAGCCAGGTCAGAGAAAGTCACAATCATAACATAATACTGGATATCATAGTGGGATAGTTTCCTGTATTTCTGACAGATTTTAAAAGGACTTCATCTCACAAAAGCTGCTCAACTGGAATTAGTCATTGAAACCTTTAAGGCTTTCAGTTTGTAGCGCATGAATCCAGTAATGAAGTGAACACACACGATGAAGCTGAATATAAATATCTAGTTACTCATGATAATTCATCTTTATTTCTTAAGTTAGTTTTATGTTCAGAGATCCGGATTTTTAGGTCTCATTAAAATTTTCCCTACACACATGAACCCACATGGCTATTTTACTATATCAACCTCATATTTGGCTCTACGAGAGAGTCTGCTTTGAAAACCTTTGGCACATTTTTTGGCAAATAATTTAATGAAAACTATTTGTTTAGAAAGCATCTCAGTATTGTCTTAGTTCTGCCTCTCTGTCCTCAGGCACCTTTGCGATATTGATGGCAGGTGGCGTCGCGGGTGTGGTGACCTGGTCCTTAGCCACGCCCATGGACGTAGTGAAAGCTCGGCTCCAGATGTCGGGGGCCGGCGGGCGGGAGTACAGCGGCGTCCTGCACTGCATGAGAGTGAGCGTGAGGGAAGAAGGAGTGAGGGTGTTTTTCAAAGGCCTCCTGCTGAACAGCCTGAGAGCATTTCCGGTCAACGCCGTCACCTTCCTCAGCTACGAGAGCCTGATGAAGATTTTCTATCCACCACCAGCCAGTCACTCTTCACAGTAAAGGGATGGACACATTGACTTTAAGGATAAAATATCTTTGAGAAGATTTCAGTATAAAGAGTGTTCTCAGTTACTAAATGCTGTTTTTAAACTGCCTGTAGAATAGGTCAAATCCCATTTGGCCAGCATCAGAAACCTGGGCACACTTTGAAGGTAACCTAATGGTTAGGACAGATTAGCTGCAGCCAGTGAGCCTCCTGCTACACACACTTTACATGAAAACTGCTACAGTCAACATTTCTGCATTAACAACATATCACAATAAAAGTGATGACTGGAAATGACTCCATAAAAAAACGACCTTTTGAGTTTGTTTTTTGGGTGGGAGTGACAGATGTTGTATAAAGTGCTTTGAGTGCTCAAGTACAGTGCTGTTTACCATATGTGCTTCAAGGATTGGCCCGCGAGCAGAAAAAGGCAATGGCAAGAAAAGTAAATATTGGCCTGGATTTCATTGTTACTTTAGGAGACGATGCGTTAGTGCTCTGTCAACATATTTCTCAGTGTTAAAATAACTATGCACATGCACATCCCTGATTTCAATCTCCCGTTTCCCCACATCTCAAAGGTGCTCTGTTGGACTGAGATCTGGTAACTATGGAGACCATTTAAGTGCAGCGAACTCACCATCATGTTTAAGAAACCAGTTTGAGACTTTGTGATATTGCTTTATCCAGCTGGAAGCAGCCATCAAAAGAAAGGGGTACACTGTGGTCATAAAGGGATGGACTTGGTCAGCAACACTCAGACAGGCTTCCGTGTTCATGCCTAATTCTGGATCTGTCATCCGAATGTTGCAGCAAACTCAGCAACGTTTTTTCCAGTTTTCTAATATCCAGATTTGGTGAGCAAGTGCAAATTGTAGCCAGGAGTGACCCCAGCTATGGTCTTCTGCTGCTGTAGCCCATCTACTTCAACGTTAGACCTGTTGTGCATTCAAAGATGCTCTTCTGTATACATTGGTTTTAAATTATTAGAGTTACTGTAGCCTTTCTATAGACTCAAAGTAGTCGGGCATTCCTAATAAAGTGGCTGGTGAGTGCATAGCCATAATCAGGATATGTGTATACTGTGTGAAAATTAACAACGCCATATTATACATTTAAACACGCAGCATAATGAAAGAAAATGCTTTAATCTTCTGCACAGTGTCCATCAAACATTTTTACATCCTCTGCAAAATTTTTTACATCTTTGATCTGCACAGTTCCAAACACAGCTCACTTATACCTCAACACTTTGAACCTGGTCAACAGACTGAAAAAAAAAAAACCATCTGCATGTTCAAAATTGCCTCCTGAAGCAGCATTTCAAAGACTCAAAGTGAAAGGTTAGTACAAAAAGATTAATTCTTAACATCTGAACGTTTAATCAGAGCCCACTCAGGGGAAAGAAAAAAAAAGGTTTTCAATGTAAAGACAAAAAGTTCAAGTCAGGCAGCTCTTCTGGTTAAACTGTGACCACAAACATGTAAGAGAAGAAGAAAAGCTGCTTCTCGAGGCACAGCGAAAACCGTCAGACTGGAAATGAATATGACAGACATGTCCTGGGTATGGTCAGAGCGACTTTCTACAGACCGGTGGAGAAACTTCCACTTTCAAGTCGATGCTGAAATTGGAAGCAGCGAGGACAGAAAGAGGAACACAGATTGTGTAAATCTGTAGTGACAAGCACAGGATGACTTTAGTTTTTACTGCAACTTGGGTTTTATTTTTGTCATTTGTGTTTTTTTTTAAGTGCTAGAAATGCAAAATGTGGAGTAAGTTCTACAAGAAGAGATCCACACAGAAAAACACAACGTCTGGAAACAATCAGTCGTTTTCCACATATGGTAAATAATTCCTTTAGTTTGAGGAACAATCAAAAGTGAGAGCATTTACAAGTTTCTGTCACCACATAAGAGAACCGAGTGTTTACAACTGCAGCAACCAGAGGTGAACCAGGAAGTTTGCCATGTTTACGGCAGATGATTAGCAGACACACACAAAATATGGTGCCCACCAAGGAGGTTCTGGAAAACTACCGCAGCTGTGGTTCTTTTATTAAGTAGTGTTTAATTTATTTCAGTTTAAAATTCATTTCTGTTTAACAAATCACCAAAAATAACAAGAAAATGCATAAACGTCTGTTAACCAAGTGATCAAAGTAACATAGTTACACTCACAGTAACCCCTCAAGTGCTGATTTTACAGTTTATTTAAAAAATAAATAAAAATACAGCTGACTGCTGGACACAAAGCTTGAGAGCCATTGGCAAGAACTACAGTAATAAAACCCAAGTTGTAATAAACAGTTTTTCAAAAAGATTATAAATGTATAAAAACAGCAGCTTGTCCATTTATTCCTCCTTCCAATCCTCTTTTCCTGATTAGATTAACAGGGCTGCCATCCCAGCATGGATCAGAGGTCGTGTCAGCTTTTTGTGTACACACACACAAAAAAAAAAAAAGGGGAGTTATAACTTTATAGAGGATGAGCATTCTCAGAATGCAATAATGTGGCTTCCAAGTGTTTTACACATGGATTACTAACGTGTAAAGCAGTCTTAAGCTTTGGCTGGAAAAGCCTCAAAAAAGGCCTCCTACCTCGGGAACTGGAGCCCTTCATACATCCTACACTCAGACGCTATCAAGATACATTTTACACTGGATTATACAATGAAGATTAACATCACCACAAAATTTAAAATCTTACAGCTTCCGAGCTTTGCAGTTCCCATGCGTTTAGTAGCTGCTATACCACAGATGAGAGAAAAACTAGCATGTAATGGAATGCAAATGTAGGAAAAACACCCTGAGCTTCCTTTTACTGACCAATAAAAGACAAACAAAGGATCAAAAAGGCTTAAAGTGGTAATCCGGTCAGGTACAAAGAAATACTGGTGAGAATGTTCCACAGGATGACTGATGGCTGACAGCTTGGTCACACACCCACAGCTCATCAAGCCATCAAATGGTTTACTTTAACAGTGACACTGAAGGAACCCTGAAAGACGGCAGCTCTTGAACCGGAGTGAACTGTTGATGCTTCCAATTTATTTCAGGCAGCACTGCAGCTTTAAGAGCGGGCTACTCAGTGAGACTGAGAGGCTTTGAAGTCCTGGTCGTGGAGAAGGGGTTTGTGGTTCTGCTCAGCAGCCATAGCCTGTAAGGTTGCTCTCTGGAACTGCCTGGCTTTGTTGTACAAGAAGACCCCGATGAACACGAGGACGGTCCCGGTGGCGCCGAGAATGGTTACCTGGTTGCTGAACACAATGATGCTCAGCCACACAGACAGGGCGTGCTTAACAGTACTGGCAACACTGAGGAAGAATGAGGATCGTTATTACTGGGGTTAACAACAAATTCATCCAGTTTAAACTTCTTAAATTATATGTTCGTCTTTAAACAAACAGTCTCTAATCTTAATGTCAGCGTACATATAAGTTATCCTCATGTTTCAGACTGCTTTAAAAGCTCCTTCTCTCATTTTTTTCCTTCTTTCAGCTCTGTGTGATGTCAAAGAAAGGAGAGATCCCTAACATGTTCTCCAACCCTCACCAAGCTGCTGTTAGTGAGGCACAACCAATCGAAAGAAAAGGGCTAAATCAGGAGACGCCTTAGAGAGATGGAAGTAAAATACCTGCACAAAGGCCTGCTGTAAACAGTGAAGCCTATACAAATTAATCAACTAGAGGAAAAATATATAGAGCTGGAAATAATAGGTCCACTTTAATAACTTCCAGCCTCAGAAACTATAAGGTCTATATTGAGAAACATACAGTGTTGTGTGCACCTGCTCTTTAAGAGCCTCCTCACACTGGGCACGCTCCACCTCAGCATCTCAGCTCCTGGCTCTCGTGTTCTTGCGCAGAGCACAGAAAAGTTTAAGCATTTTGTGATTTCACTGAAGCTATTTTAGAATCAGTGGCACACATCCCATCTCTCAGGTGGGATAGGGAGCCAAACACGCTGGACTTTGTGGATTCAGATACGCTCAGTAATGGATTGGTTCGTCTATTGGAGATTATGTATCGGAATTTCAGGAGCAGGACCACACCTCCAAACACGCTCCTTCCGGCTGTCATCTATAGAGGTTCCCCTAGTTCTGCAAGCTGATCATTCTCATTTACGTGCCCCACCCTCCCTCCCTCCTTGTTCTCCATTCTTCAACTTCTTCACTTCTATTTAGTACACGGGGATCCGCCAGGCCCAGGAGCCATCGCCAGTCCCCTTCGAGGCCTTCCCCAAACTGCAGCTCAATTCATGTCAAAGCATTCACTTTTACCTACTAAAACGCTGTCAAATCTAAAATGAGGACGTAGGCCCAGCTAGTGAAGTGTAAATACACAGCACCGAGGTGCAAATCAATGTTGTACAGCATGCAGTCAAACTCAACGGAAGTTATTACAGCAGACAACAGACTTTAGTCAGCGCAGCTTGTATTTAAGATAAGATGATGGTGGTGTACTTGAAAATCTGCAGACGCGACAAGTGGTTATCTAATAAGCTAAGCGTGGGCAATTCAAAGACATCAATTAATTAACTGTAGCAGGAACTATGGCCTCCAGGAAACACATGACATGCAGGATTCTGACTTTGTGTCCTACCTGAAGGTAACAGGAGAAATCCTTCCCATGAGCGCATAGGCAGTGACGCTCTGCAGGTGGAAGAGGAAACCATCGAAAAGCAGCAACAGGATGATGTCCTGACTAAAGATCAAGCTCTGTCCGCTCTTCCCAACCGTGGGGATGTCCTGGAAATTAAACAGACAACCATCAAGAACGTTACCCGCTTGTTTTCTTAAGTATTGTAGTGCCTAACAGCTCTGGAAATTAAAAACTTCTGTTTTGCCTCACCAAAAGGAACAGCCAGGCAGGTATGAGCATGATGACTGCTGCCGCACTGGTGTAAAACTGCAGCTCCGGAGGGCTGAAATAAGACAACCAGGTAAAAAAAAAAAAAAAAAAGCTGTGTGTTCACCCCATCAGCCTTTTATAGCCTAGGGGTAAAAAGCTGCATTCACTGATTTCACTGAAGTCTTTTAAAACGTTTAATTGTCCATCTTGCACGTGTTTTTCTTCTGTTATGATCATGTACAATGTGCCCTTTTATTATCTAGCCATTTGTCTCCATTTTTATATATGCTTTTTGTATGCAGGTCTCTCTCGAAAGACAGATCTCTTAAATTAAAGCATGATTTTACCTGAATTTATACGTGTCTCCACTTAGCAGTTTTTTGGAGAATACATTCTGTAAGCTGAGATCAGAGAGACAAGAGTTAGGACAAAGTAGGGAATACACCACTGGTGGAAAAGCTGTGCCGGTGCTGCAGTACCAGTCCATGATGTTGGTGGAGAGAGCAGCGGAGAAGCCGAGCATGTTGAAGCTGATCTCGGTGGCTGTGCAGAGGCCCAGGCCGGCCATGACTGGGAACAGGGACAGATTCACCCACAGCCCTGCACACAAAAGTTAAATGAGTCACTGTGTTTATCTAAACTAAACCAGTGACCAGAGCTGCAGCTGCCTAACTGGTCTGACTACACCCAGGCATTAATATCAAAGTGAATCAAAGAAGCATTTAAACCTAGCAACAATTACATTTACAGAAACGCTGTCAAATTATTTCTCTTCCTCCTCCCCCCTGACTGTCAACAAATCTTTTGAACACGCCAACACCAATAAGGCGTTCACCATTCCTTTGCAGATGAAAGACACGCCCTGAAGCCAGCACAGCAACGTGAACTTTACCCGTGTACTCCCCGAGGATCAGCCTTGACATGATGACTGTGAAAATGGGTGCAGAGCTCTTCACTGTTTCAGCAAATGACACGGCAACATTCTTCAGGCTCACCAAGCCCAGAACCACTGTGGTGAACCTGCAAGTGGAGATAATGATGGCGTCTGTGCTGAACTTGCAACAGCAGTCAAGAGTAATTTCTTATCAAGCTGCACTTATAAAAACACAATAAAATTCTCAATGAAGTCTTTTTTTCTTCTCAAATGCATGCACTTAATCTGTTATTAATCTGCATATTTACAGGATAGCAAACAAACTCACCTCATAAGTCCGACAAAAAGCATAATCATGACGAAGTTGGAAGGATACTCGCTTCTGGACTTGTGCTGGTACAGACAGCAGGGGACAAACATCTTTAAGCAGCCTATGACGGTGGTGGAGAGCATCTGAACAGCACCTAGCAAGAAAATGACAAAAAAAACAAAGGCAGACATTAGTTTTCATGAGGGAGAAAACGCTTCAAAATACTGCTGTAATGAATACTTGTTTCCTGTCTGACTATGAGGGCCCATTCATGCCAAAAAATGCTGACATAATACTGATAAACAGTTGTCTATTTAAACTGAACTTCAGCTGACACTTAGACTGATCACCTGATCATTTGTGTCACTGCAATTTTACTTCTGTCATCTTGTCACACTACCTCTCACTTGGCTGTGCTGTTCTGCACGCTGCTTTAGCATGTTGTTTTGACCTGTATAACAGCTCAGGTGCGGTTCATAGTTGAACAAACAAAGATGGCATTCACATGAACATACAGTTAGCGCACACAGGTCCTCATTACTGGAAAATTAAAATCTTCTTGAATGCGCCAAACCACCTAGCCACAGCTGCACTAGTAGTTTTACAATCTAAAACAATAAGTATTGTCTCTGCAAGCTGTTCTTGAGTTTTATGTGAAAGTTGCCGTTAATCAATCTTAATCGCAATGCCTTTTCACTAATCTTAAGATTCATGACTGAGGTGCGTGTATCTTATCTTGTCATTATTGCAGTTAATCAGTGTTAGAAGCAGCAGAATGATTTTACTACTTCTTACCGAGCATGCTGGGCTCTCCTTCCAGCAGCGACAGTATATATTTGTTCAGAAACAAGGTGCAGAAGCTGAAGAAGTACCAGAGACCCAGATAGGTCATGGAGCGCCAGTTGGACACCCCGGACTCTGCCTCGATCACCGTAGTCTCGGTTACCGTGATTTTCAGCACCTGCTCCCCCGGCATGCTCTCACTACGGGTCAGCACCACTCGCTCCTGGCGGCTACGTAACGGTGACAAGAGGCACCAGAGCGGCTGCTTGGTGCCCGGCATCATTCCTGCTGCCCGAGGGCCCCCCGCGGGCCCCACTAAAAGGGGGACTCTTAATGTGTCTCAGTTTTTCAGGGTTTGTTTGCTTGTTTTTTGGTTATTAGTCCATCCTCTGAAAGGTCCTGCAAACTACCTCTCAGTCTTGCTGTGATTATTGGAAATCCCTTCCTGTGTTTCCTTCCCAGTCCTCTGCTGCAGATACTGGAAAGAAAGAAAAGATCACAGGGCAGGGAAAAAAACAAAGTCAGAGTCTTTAAATAAATCACTCTGCGCTGTAACGCCATGGCCTACTTTAAACACCAAACAAAGCACATTTATCCCACACTGCTCCAATACTTTACATAGAAACACAAGTGCACAGTGAAATTACTTCATAAACTGTTCAACACTGTAATGGCTAAGGTGTATTATGTTACATAAAGTCCATTCACTGCATTTAACGAGTATCTACTGTATCCTCCGTTGATGGAAACATCAATATAATCAGCAAAAACCCTGCAATTGAAAGGAGCAGCTGCACATATTGTTAGGACAGGACTGAGGACAGACGGTGAATGAAACCTGATGAAATTTCACCTAAACCGATGATAACACTGAGTTACAGTTACAGCAGCGAGGCTTCAGGGACCGCCAACGATACACAAACAAGCTTGACACGTACAAGTTTGGGGGGGGCTGCTAGCTTCTTCCCGCAGAAACTCGCAGTACGGGAAAAACTACTCCTTGAAAAACATCACGTCACGAGGAAGACCCAGCTCTTACCTCTCTCTGTAACCTGGCTGGCTAGGCTTGTACAGACAAATACTGAGAAGACAACGGTTCAGCGAGGCAACGGACTTATCACAGGAGGAAGTTGAGGTTAGCTAGCAGCCGCCGTTGGCTGTCGCTGCTGCACTGAATATAACAAGGCGGTGTCACCCACACAGAGGACGCCGCGCTCTCATCCACACTGGACAACACCCACATCGCAACACCCCTCCCGCTGTTAAAGAGCATTTACCTTTGTTTCTAGGTCACGTATAGCTGTGCACCTGGCTTCGAAACATGGTTGCTAACAATGCGCATGCGTCAAGTTACCTCGAAATAGCCCCAGAACAGAAGTTTCAAAATAAAATCTCCAGCGGCGAATGCAGCTGTCTCGCAAGGGTCATGAGTTCAAGTTTGTCTCATTATAAATATCTCCCTAAATGTCTTTTCCAAACTTGTTTATAGTCTTTAAAAAATCCTGGCTTTTTCTGGAGAAAAATAAATTAATTAATTAATGTGTGCTTTTAATTTCATAATGCCATCAGCGTGTTTCCGGTGGGGCTCATGTCAAACTTGACTCTTGTCAAAAAATTATACATTCTCTAAGCTTTCCGTCCGCACAAGAGAAATGACTTCTGCAGCAGCACACGTGGTTAAGTTTGTAAAATGTTGAGAACAAGATATTTTTAATCTGATTTCATTGGTGACTATTAATACAGACGTATTAATAACCAAATAAACAATAAACAAATAATGCCTAGCACTGTTACTAAGATGGCTCAGGATGGACAATAAAAACGGAGAAATCAGCATATTTAGAAATAAACAGTGTGTAGGAAACAGATGTGTGGTATCAAAATAAAGAAATTTCCATATAAAGAGGTAAAATATCGAGTCACATTTGACCCCTGACCTCTCATTCAAGCTCAGATAAGGTCAAAGTTTCATAAAATGCCTTTTATCTTTTAAATTGTACTTGAAATTCTGCTGCCTTTGATTTTAATGACAACATTATATTTGACATCCAAATATCATGTCACATTTGACCGCTTGCTATTATATTTCATATCTGCCTTTCTTTCAGCTTCAACCCAAAATGTGTTTTACCTTTGAAGGAATTACTAGCAAGAAAAAGAATGAGCTGTCCAGTTAGTTAAAAATATACTGTAGTATAACATTACACAATATGATATTCATGTCCATTTATTTACAAATCAATATCTATTGCCCATTACCTACTCCTCCATAATGTCTGTAATCAAAGTAAACATTTGTCATGCTACTGTAAAGTAAATACTGCCCAGAGAGTGAGCTCCCTTAGCGGATGTTTGTGCTCTCAAAGTGCTTTTTGTCATGAATTGATTCATATATATGGTGTTTACAGCTTTAATATCAGACCTGGAGATGACTTCAACTACTTATTGGATATCAGCATATCACATTAGTAGATGTATATTTTAACACACGTGGCTGTGGTAAGATTAGTAGTACTCTAGCCCAGTGGCATGTGTAGTTTTCATAGTTTTGTGGTTTTAGTGGTTTTTAGCTTAGAACTGAATGAGCTGATGGGTTGGAGCTGACAAACAGGATATGTAACTAACATTCATCTGAGTCTTAGATGCCTTAGAAAAATCGCATGTTAACAGGCAATATGTCTGTGAAGGTTCTCAGTCATTCAGGTCATTGTAGTCTAAGGAGGTTGGAAAGAAAAGTGTCTGAACTTCTTTGAGTTTCCATGAAGACGTTTCACCTCTCATACGAGAAATGTCTTCAGTTCTAAGAGCAATTGATGGAGAGTCCAAGATTTTTAAACCCTATTGGGAGTATCTCTAAGGGGGTCATGGACCCCTGATTGATCCTATGCTTAATCGCATGAGCGAAGGTGTGAAAATGGGTGTGGGTCACAATCAGCCAAGGTTATGGGTGAAACCTAGCCCCACCCTATCATGTTATTTACTTATGTCAAATGGCCCAAGATGTGAATGGGCGTTAAGGCGTCTGGCGAGGGATCTCAAATCTGGATTATAGATGGCAGACAGTTGGTGTCGTAAGCCACCCCCTCTGTTCAAAGATGGTCGCTCACAATGGCCATTCACATCTGTGTTCTCTGTCCAAAATGTGAACATTGGCATCTTGACAGGGCAAGACTTAGACCACAGGTGTCAAACTCCAGGCCTCGAGGGCCGGTGTCCTGCAGGTTTTAGAGTTGTCCTTGATCCAACACAGCTGATTTAATGGCTAAATGACCTCCTCAACATGTTTTGAAGTTCTCCAGAGGCCTGTTAATGAACTAATCATTTAATTCAGGTGTGTTGACCCAGGGTGAGATCTAAAACCTGCAGGACACCGGCCCTTGAGGCCTGGAGTTTGACACCCCTGACTTAGACTAAGTCTTAGAAAACCACATCTAACGAAAAACAACAAGCAGAAGAGATTTGTGTGGGCCAAGAAACACAAGAAATGGACATTAGACCAGTGGAAATCTGTGCATCGGCCTGATGAGTCCAAATTTGATAGCTCTGGTTCCACCCGCCATGTCTTTGTGCAACACAGAAACGGTGAACAGTTGGTCTCTACATGCATGGT